>NW_027658391.1:0-272414 GCF_041902795.1 Electrophorus electricus | reverse complement strand
CAGCAAGGTTGCGTTAAACCTGGGCACACTTCACGCAGTTTGACCATTTAAATAAAACTAGAAACAGACTTCCAGGCCCAAGAGGTCACACAGTCATGCCCAGCAAAGTAGCTCTGGGCCTGCGCACACTTCACGCAGTTTGACCCTTTAGATAATACTACAACCAGACTTCCAGGCCCAAGAGGTCACACAGTCATGCCCAGCAAAGTAGCTCTGGGCTTGCGCACACTTCACGCAGTTTGACCCTTTGACCATTTTTGGCAGATTTCACCACGTTATTACGAACGTGGATACGTTATCTTAGAATTATAAGCAGTGTGAGATGTGAAGCTAAGTGAAGCACATGTGCAGAATTTCTAACAATAGCCTGTTTTGTATAGCCTGGCTAACTGACCAATCAGTGAAATGAAATGTGGTTGCTGAGCCTGTTGCAGCTGGGTCAATTTAATTTGGTTTCATTGTGTTTAATTTTAAACTCAGCTGCGTGCCATAAGACACAAGTTTATCTGAGCATTTTTTGTTTTAATGCCGACTTAACCTAGCCATGTTTTACAGTTATCTTGAAATAATTAAGGTTCATCGCTAGAGGGTGCTGTTCATCTTTTTTTTCTTTTTCTTTTTTGTATTATTGATCAGGAAAAAACTATAAAATAGATGAAGTGGACGCAAACCTTGCCTAGCCAAATCATACATGCAGGGCCTAATCAGAATTGCTCATGGGCGTAGCCATATGAGCAAAGGGGGAATCGTGGACAGCATATTAAAGTTGCGCCAGAACTCACAATACTTACCCAAAACTTTTGTTCCAGCTGTCTTGTTTGTGCGCAGCACTCCCCAAAGGGAACCAAGCACGGTGGACAGGACCACACCAAGTCCTGTTAACAACCCACACTGCTGTCAAAATAGAAGGACGAGGAACCTGGGTACATCACACACACTGTAAGAAGGCTCCGACACCAGCCCCAACTCCAAGCAGCAGCACCCCAACAGACTAGGTCGGAACTGTGTTGAGTAGGGTGTTAAAGGCAAGGCCTACCCTTTCGACACTCGGAACCGTCAACCTCTCGCCTCTTGCTGATCCTGCCGACTACACCAATTTCTGTGGTGGAATTTTGAATAAACAGCAAGTCAGACGTGATTAAAAGAGTAATTTTATAAAGAAAATAAGGCATACAAAACACAGCTGTGTGAGAGCTAATGCTCTAAGCAAAAGTTCTAAAGGGGTAGACTGGCTCTGCTCCTTATACCTAAACTTCACATCCTGGAAGGGATGTCCTGTCATCCTGTATACCCATTTCCTGCTCCTTGTTGCACTAAGCACTTCTGCACATATCAGGATGCTCTGTTCCACCAGGACAGACACAGTTTGCTAGATCCTCTTTATCAGGATTAGTCGCACGACACATGCAAGATCACGAAGCAGCTGATTCAGCAGTCGTTTTGTTCACACAATATACAAAGACAGAATGTGCAGACTAAACTATTCATATAGGATTACATAGAGAAAGGATTAACATGATTATATATGAATCACATGATAATACATGATCGAATAATAATTTCCATCACACTAGAAACAGACCTCCAGGCCCAAGAGGTCACACAGTCGTGCCCAGCAAAGTAGTGCTGGGCCAGGGCACACTTCATGCACTTTGTGCCTTTAAATAATACTACAACCAGATTTCCAAGCCCAAGAGGTCACACAGTCATGCCCAGCAAAGTAGCTCTGGGCCTGGGCACACTTCACGCAGTTTGACCCTTTGAATAATACTACAACCAGACTTCCAGGCCCAATAGGTCACACAGTCGTGCCCAACAAAGTAGTGCTGGGACAGGGCACACTTCATGCACTTTGTGCGTTTAAATAATACTACAGCCAGATTTCCAAGCCCAAGAGGTCACACAGTCATGCCCAGCTAAGTAGCTCTGGGCCTGGGCACAATTCACGCAGTTTGACCCTTTAAATAAAACTAGAAACAGACTTCCTGGCCCAAGAGGTCACACAGTCATACTCAGCAAGGTTGCTTTAAACCTGGGCACACTTCACGCAGTTTGACCATTTAAATAAAACTAGAAACAGACTTCCAGGCCCAAGAGGTCACACAGTCATGCCCAGCAAAGTAGCTCTGGGCCTGGGCACACTTCACGCAGTTTGACCCTTTAGATAATACTACAACCAGACATCCAGGCCCAAGAGGTCACACAGTCATGCCCAGCAAAGTAGCTCTGGGCCTGGGCACACTTGACGCAGTTTGACCCTTTAAATAATACTAAAACCAGACTTCCAAGCCCAAGCGGTCACACAGTCAGGCCCAGCAAAGTAGCTCTGGGCCTGGGCACACTTCATGCAGTTTGACCCTTTAAATAAAACTAGAAACAGACTTCCTGGCCCAAGAGGTCACACAGTCATGCCCAGCAAAGTAGCTCTGGGCCTGGGCACACTTCACGCAGTTTGACCATTTAAATAAAACTAGAAACAGACTTCCAGGCCCAAGAAGTCACACAGTCATGCCCAGCAAAGTAGCTCTGGGCCTGGGCACACTTCACGCAGTTTGACCCTTTAGATAATACTACAACCAGACTTCCAGGCCCAAGAGGTCACACAGTCATGCCCAGCAAAGTAGCTCTGGGCCTGGGCACACTTCACGCAGTTTGACCATTTAAATAAAACTAGAAACAGACTTCCAGGCCCAAGAGGTCACACAGTCATGCCCAGCAAAGTAGCTCTGGGCCTGCGCACACTTCACGCAGTTTGACCATTTAAATAAAACTAGAAACAGACTTCCTGGCCCAAGAGGTCACACAGTCATGCCCAGCAAGGTTGCTTTAAACGTGGGCACACTTCAGACCGTTTCACTCTTTAAATCATTCAAAGCACCACATTTCAAGGCCCAAGAGGTCATAGAATCATGCCCATCAAAATAGCTCTGGGCCTGGGCACACTTCACGCAGTTTGACCATTTAAATAAAACTAGAACCAGACTTCCAGGCCCAAGAGGTCACACAGTCATGCCCAGCAAAGTAGCTCTGGGCCTGGGCACACTTGACGCAGTTTGACCCTTTAAATAATACTAAAACCAGACTTCCAGGCCCAAGAGGTCACACAGTCAGGCCCAGCAAAGTATCTCTGGGCCTGGGCACACTTCACGCAGTTTGACCATTTAAATAAAACTAGAAACAGACTTCCAGGCCCAAGAGGTCACACAGTCATGCCCAGCAAAGTAGCTCTGGGCCTGCGCACACTTCACGCAGTTTGACCCTTTAGATAATACTACAACCAGACTTCCAGGCCCAAGAGGTCACACAGTCATGCCCAGCAAAGTAGCTCTGGGCCTGCGCACACTTCACGCAGTTTGACCGTTTAAATAAAACTAGAAACAGACTTCCTGGCCCAAGAGGTCACACAGTCATGCCCAGCAAGGTTGCTTTAAACGTGGGCACACTTCAGACCGTTTCACTCTTTAAATCATTCAAAGCACCACATTTCAAGGCCCAAGAGGTCATAGAATCATGCCCATCAAAATAGCTCTGGGCCTGGGCACA
Organism: Electrophorus electricus; assembly: GCF_041902795.1. Classification (NCBI taxonomy): domain Eukaryota; kingdom Metazoa; phylum Chordata; class Actinopteri; order Gymnotiformes; family Gymnotidae; genus Electrophorus; species Electrophorus electricus. The sequence goes on along the minus strand of NW_027658391.1, from coordinate 268,871 downwards.
CTTCACGCAGTTTGACCATTTAAATAAAACTAGAACCAGACTTCCAGACCCAAGAGGTCACACAGTCATCCCCAGCAATGTAGCTCTGGACCTTGGAACACTTTATGCAGTTTGACCCTTTAAATAATACTACAACCAGACTTCCAGGCCCAAGAGTTCACACAGTCATGCCCAGCAAAGTAGCTCTGGGCCTGGGCACACTTCACGCAGTTTGACCCTTTGACCATTTTTGGCAGATTTCACCACGTTATTACGAACGTGGATACGTTATCTTAGAATTATAAGCAGTGTGAGATGTGAAGCTAAGTGAAGCACATGTGCAGAATTTCTAACAATAGCCTGTTTTGTATAGCCTGGCTAACTGACCAATCAGTGAAATGAAATGTGGTTGCTGAGCCTGTTGCAGCTGGGTCAATTTAATTTGATTTCATTGTGTTTAATTTTAAACTCAGCTGCGTGCCATGAGACACAAGTTTATCTGAGCATTTTTTGTTTTAATGCCGACTTAACCTAGCCATGTTTTACAGTTATCTTGAAATAATTAAGGTTCATCGCTAGAGGGTGCTGTTCATTTTTTTTTTCTTTTTCTTTTTTGTATTATTGATCAGGAAAAAACTATAAAATAGATGAAGTGGACGTTTTCTATGTATCATATGGAATTTGAGTAGATGAGTGAATGTTACTATGTAAATGTATAAGAATTTGTGCATAAGATTATTATGAGATTATTTATAATCAAACGACTACACTGTACAACCACATCTTCCTTTTATTTACATATTATACAGATATTTACAGATATTTATATTTTACTTACAGAGCAGCTCCTCATTGGTTCGGCTCAGAAGCTTCTTTTCGATGTCCTCTTTCTCCAGGTACTCCTGCAGGTTAGGCATCTCCTCCGCCAACCGCCTGAGGGCAGAAGAGACGTGGTGTGACGCGTAGCCTGCTGTTAAAGGCTACAGATATAGTACATCTGTGAGGCTAACAGCGCTTATTATATGAAGCCTTATAGAGGTCATATGGAATGATCTCATTCGATCAACCCTAATGTAACCCTTACAAACTTTCATGAACTCATTTGAATAACACTACCATAGCCCTTAAGAATTTTCCTAAAATGTTTTAGGATGTTCTGAACAGAGTATCTCTTAAAGGTTAAATCCCTTGCAGGTCTTAGTCCTGCTCATCCCACATGCTGATGTGTGAGTGAAACAGTGCATAGGTGTAGAGACCTGGACTTGGCGAGATGCAGGCCTATCCTCTCAGTCTGGTGCTATTCTGTTACTAGAGGACCTGAACACGCTTCTCCAACAGCACGTTCTTCTGGGCCTGATGACAACACGCACACACATGCACACGCACACACACGGGCACACATACAGACATACAGATACTGTTTAATTTCTTCACATCTGTAGATACACTAGCATAAGTTGATATATACGTTTATGAGTTTGATTATGAGCTGATTTCAACTTGACAGGTACAGAGTATATAGTATACATAGAGAGTGCATAGTTTTACCAGGTTGAGTGCTACAGATTCTTGTGATGAAAGGTGACAAACCCAGCGATATGAAGAAAACAAGTACTGGGTTAGTCCCTTAAAGGTTTAAAGGAGTCTCCCTTAAAGGTCTTAGTCCTGCTCATACCACATGCTGATGTGTGAGTGAAACAGTGCAGAGGTGTAGAGACCTGGACTTGGCGACATGCAGGTCTTTCCTGGCAATTAGTGCTGCATTCTGCTGCAGGAGAACCAGAACATGCTTCTCCCCACACACACACACACACGGGCACACATACAGGTGCGCACATATACACAGATACACATTCTGTTTAATTTCTTCACATCTGCAGACTAGAGTAAGCTGAGGGTATAGTGTTAAACCAGGTACTACATAAACAGTATACAGTATATATACAGAGGATATAGTGTTAAACCAGGTACTACATACAGAGTATATAGTATACATACAGAGTATATAGTTTTACCAAAAGATCGTGCTGATCTTTGATCTCCTGGTTCTTCATCTCCAGCACCACTTTCAGACTCATAATGTCCTCCTCTATGGGCTGGTTTAACACACACGCACACACACGCGCACACGCACACACACACGAATCATCACTACAGCCAGTACAATGGAAAGGTGGGAATGTGTACTGAATGTGTACTGACGTTATAAGTGAAAGGTGGAGGTACTGGTGGATGTGTACTGACACTACAAGGGATCTCTACCTGCAGTGACAGTCTGAGCTTCTCATGTTCTTCCTCCAGAGATTTCTTCTCCTGTTCACAGGCCATTTTCATATCTGCCAGAGCAAGTATCATTACTGCTGGATATATATATATATATATATATATATATATATATATATATATATATATATATATATATATACAACACAGATTGCATTACTACTGGATATATAAAATATAATATATATAGTACAATAGATATATTAGTATCACTTTTATTGGAGCCTAAAGGCTAACATTCATTATTAGTTATGTTAGTATTATTGCATTTCCATAGTACTTACTCTTGATGGACCTGTTATGCTCCTCCTCCTCCTGCTGTTTCTGCAGGAGCTCTGTCTCCTCCTGCTGTTTGTGTTTCAGCATCTCCTGAAGAACCTGCAGCTCCGTCTGCTTCTGCAACCTCAACTCCTTCAGCTGCTCCAACAAACCGTTCTCCAACTCCTGCTTCTCACACCGCAAACACTCCAATCGGGCCACAGGCCCCACTACTGACACAGAACCACACACACACACACACACACACACACACACACACACACACACACACACACAAAGAGAGACAAACAGAAAGACACATAGACATATGAAATTAGAAAGCCATATAGTGTAGAAATAGATTGATGTTATTCAGGGAGCTCATTTATAAAACTTTGTGGATTCCAAAATGAAAGTGTGTGTATTCTGCACAAATAACAGGAAATGGCATATACCCCCCCAAAAAATTTGATTTCTAAAGCCTCGAATATGAATTATTGGGAGATAGAGGCGACAATGCAGCGCTAAAGACAAAAAAGGAATTTTTACCACAGGTATGAGTGGCAGCACCAGCAACCGCAGGTGTGAGTGGCATTATATTTACATTTACCCTCCACATCCTTTGTGTCTGTGTATTCGTCCTCGATGCGTCCAGCACACCATCTCCAGAAACGCCTCATTTTTCCTCTGTCCTCTTCAGTGTCTTTCCACAGACTGATCTGTAAAGGTGTTCATGGGATTCCCCTCACGTGTGACATTGGGCCACAGGACATATGGGGTTCTAAAGTTCCAAGAGTGTAGATGAGTTGTTTTTCTTTGAATTTCCTAATTTCATTGACTCTACCTCAACCTGGATTGATTAACCATGTACGGCTCACCGGAGACTGTGATACATATAACATCCCAAAGTGTACTTAATTCTGAGCAAAATCTAACTAGCCTCATTACTGCTGAACTATGAGGGGCCATTTAGGGAGAAATCAGGGAAACACTACTTGTACATACATATGAAACATTTTCACATAAATAGCCTACTACTTACATTTGTGTATAATAATTTAAACTTGCATATACACGCACTTGCCCACTCAATCCCTGGTGCGTAAACATAGAGTTGCACTATGCTTATGTTGGTATGGGGGTGTCTGTGTGTATATAACAATTTTCAGTGCGCCCGGAAGTCATTTCATTGTAATTTCAAGGCAGATATTTAACATGTGTACAGTGCGTATAATAGACAGAGGAAGACTGTTGAACTATTAATATTAGGACAGTTATTGACATTTGTGTAATAAGTAGTGCTTCTCTTAATGACAAATGTAACTGTTTTCCCATATAGAATTGTGTGCTTTATATTGTTTGGAAGAACTTTTTCTTCTCATTTAGAAATATGTGGACTAAGTGCTCAGATTGTCTTATTATTTATTATGCTCAGTCTTTCATTGCGTATAATTTTAAACTCAGCTGCGTGCCATAAGACACAAGTTAATCTGAGCCTTTTTTGTTCTAACGCCGACTTAACCTAGCCATGTTTTACAGTTATCTTGAAATAATTGAGGTTCATCGCTAGAGGGTGGTGTTCATCTTTTTTTCTTTTCTTTTTTTGTATTATTGTTTAGGGAAAAACTATAAAATAGATGAGGTGGACGTTTTCTATGTATCATATGGAATTTGAGTATACGAGTGAATGTTACTATGTAAATGTATAAGAATTTGTGGATAAAATTATTATGAGATTATTTATAATCAAACAACTACACTATACAACCACATCTTCCTTTTATTTACATATTATACAGATATTTACATTTTATTTACAGAGCAGCTCCTCATTGGTTCGGCTCAGAAGCTTCTTTTCGATGTCCTCTTTCTCCAGGTACTCCTGCAGATTAGGCATCTCCTCCGACAACCGCCTGAGGGCAGAAGAGACGTGGTGTGAATCGTAGCCTGCTGTTAAAAGCTACAGATATAGTACATCTGTGAGGTTAACAGAGGCTAACAACCCCTGAACAGACTTTCTACTCCCAAGGGGCCCAGAGATATTTACCAATAAAGTGCTACGCTCCAGACGGATGAGCGAGAAGCGCATGCGCAATTGCAACGAATTGGAGGAGGAAGTTTAAACAAACGCGCTGACTTTGCATACTCACATCTAGGCCGGGCCAGGTCCAAATGGCCTGCAACTCGGTGCGCATCACCTCCATGACTGTCCCTAACGAACGCCACCTGCCACGCATTCGTCCCATCCCTGGCGGCTTTAAAAAATCGTAGCGTGAAAACGGTGGGTCCGATCCGCGTGCCACTCGAAGTCGATTACAGGGGAGATGCAGCCCTTTCCAAAGAGCCCTGAACAGACTTTCTACTCCGACGTCCATCGCTAGCACCGGCTGAAAGCTGAGTTCCAGAGCTTTTCAACGAGCCCCCGTGCGTCTCTCTTCTCCAAAGTAGCGGAGATATATGAAAGGATAAAAGGGGAAAAGAATAAAATGCGCACCGGTTTCAAATTCGCAGGCTACCTGCGCTGAAGGCGTGGAAAACGAGCACGTGACCGAAAGGCTTCCGTACCCGATGGGTCCAGCTCTCGTGCCCAGTTGGTAGCTCGAAGGCTGTGCATATTCGATGCTGCACGGCCCCTGGGGCTCACGTTTTCAAGGGTCGAAGTGCGCACGTGCCGATGACCGGCAACCTAGCTCCGTGCCTGGGCACAATTCGGGCACTTTGATCCCCTTCAAGTGAATGGATAGATGGGAAAAAACATACTGCCAGGCCCACCGTGTCACATCAACCATGCAGGGCAAAGTGGCTTCGTCCCTGGGCACACTTTCTTGTGATTTGAGCCTTTAAATAATACAGGATCCAGACTTCCAATGCTCTCTAAATCACATGCCCGGCAAAGTAGCCTTAAACCTGGACACACAATGGAGACCATTTGACCTGTTAAATCATACTACAACCAGACTTCCAGGCCCACCAGGTCACACAGTCATGCCCAGCAAAGGAGCTCTGGGCCTGGGCACACTTCACGCAGTTTGACCCTTTAAATAATACTACAACCAGACTTCCAGGCCCAAGAGGTCACACAGTCATGCCCAGCAAAGTAGCTCTGGGCCTGGGCACACTTCACGCAGTTTTACCGTTTAAATAAAACTAGAAACAGACTTCCTGGCCCAAGAGGTCACACAGTCATGCCCAGCAAAGTAGTGCTGGGCCAGGGCACACTTCATGCACTTTGTGCCTTGTGCCTTTAAATAATACTATAACCAGACTTCCAAACCCAAGAGGTCACAGAGTCATGCCCAGGAAAGTCGCTATGGGCCTGGGCAGACCATGCAGTTTGACCCTTTAACCAAAACTAGAAAGAGACCTCCAAGCCCAGGAGGTCACAGAATCATACCCAGTAAAGTAGCTAGCTAGCTATCCAGCTACCGGAAGCACGGTTAACAGTGCAGCCGGTAGCTAGCTAGCTAGCTAGCAGCTCAGTAACCGTACAAATTCGCTTGCTGCTGAAAACTGTCAAGTTGTATTTATAGCTTTCGTTTTAGTTCTCTCAGCTTACTTATTTGTTTTTGTTTTTTTGTTTTTTTTTAGGGAAGTTCAATAATTTCTTAGAAATCTTGGAACATTTTGCCAGTTGGCTTCTAGGAAAGCCTTTCTGCGCACAGACAATAAACACAACCCAGAATTCCTCAAACAGGAATGAATCTACTAATTTACAACACGGTTTAGTAACATTTCAGGCACATGAGTGGAGGAACTAGCAAATTCTAAATGATTAAATCGAAGCTGATAAAAATCCATGAAAATTTAAACTGGTCATGAAAAAATGCTTGTGAATTGAAAATGTAAGTGATCGTTATCTGGAAAAGAAAGGATTAAAACAGTCTTGATTTGATACATTTTAAAAAATGAAATATCAAGTTTTATCATTCGTGACCAAGGGAGTTTCTATGAGGGTGTAAACAACAAATGCATGTAAACTAAAAACTACAGTGGTATATAATTAAATAATTTGAGTAACTTTGTGTCACGTCATTTAACGTTTAACTCAAGCCATTTTTGTTACCGGACTCTTATCACTTAACATTAGTAACTGTTTTAGTTGCCTTGTTTATCCAATAACATTCATTAATTAATCAATCGTTTAACCCAAGCAATTTTCATTACTTCCGCCTCTCGAGGCAAAATGTCAATCAGAACGTTGCGCCCGCAAACTTCAAATAAACGATAAATAAGGCGAGTAATAAAAATGGATAAAGTTGAAAGATAAGTTGATTAAACTTGAGTCAAATAAAACTACTTATCAGTCAAAGCGTCAATTCATATGCATTTTATTGACTCTACATTTAATTTACGGGCATTTTAATCAGCCATATTTTTGATGTACAGACCTGAGTTTTGTCGTTGAAGAGAATAAAAGAATCCGTCGTGTAAACTTACGCCATCTGCAGGCTGAGATGGTGTTGGCGTGACCCGGATGTGACATTTGCCAAGCTGATGACATATCGCGATATTAATTGTGAGATTTCCTTACCAGCTTTGCTCTTCGCAGAAGGGTACAGTGCGGCCGAACAGCGTAAGGAGTGGACTCCTTGGTAGACGTTTCGACCAGTGTTTCGCCCGATTTTACTACAAAGGTGTGATGAATGTTTTCTTGGCACACCATGGGTCCTCTGAAATCGGTAGACATTTGAACAGAAGGGCTTACCTATGTATTGTGACCAAGTGCATCCCTTCATGCAGCTGCTTAAATTATGGCAGAAGGACACTTTCAACAAGACAAGAAACCCTGCCGCAAGGGTTGTATAATCACGGATTTGTTCCAGTATCAAGACAGCAAATTTTCAATGTTTCCCTGGCCTTCACAGTCCCCAGATCTTAATCCTATAGAACATCCCTGGGTAAAGGTATAAAACAGCAGTTTAGAACATGTCAGTCCCTCCATGTAATTTGAGAGAAAATATCCTATGAAGATTGGACCAAGATTCCTGCCGAGTATTTTCAGCACATAGTGCTGTGCCAGAAAGAATTGCTGCAGTTCTGGAGGCCAAAGAAGGTCCAACATGCTATTAAATGGGTGTACTTAAGCCAGATACACTGTGTCCTATAATAGGATGTTGCTGGAACGTATGTGGATGTTGTTGGAATGGCCGCAGAGTTGCAGCAGCAGTACAGGTAGTCTGTGATCCTTTCCCCCATCCGAGTGAGTTTGCCCTGTTACACGGGGTCGAGTTATGATGTGAATGTTCAATTACACAGGATGGATTGTGGGCGACGGAACCGAACGGCCTTCAGGATTCAAGTAGAGAAAGGTGAAACTTCTCCAGCCTTTGAGTTAATCACAGGACTATTGCATAGCAATTAGGGATAACAGAACAGCTTTCGGGGGGTTTGGGTGGGGTGCCTTATCCGCCCCTTTAACAGAGTAGTCACAATTCAAATTTCCCTTGTTCCATTGTTTACAAGGCATTATACATGTGGTTTATTTATAGTGCACGGGGTAATATGCAGCGAGTCTGGTCTGTCTGCTTTGGAAGAGAAACATTTGGCCAAAAGAGCAAGACACAGCCAGGAGGATGATTGGTAAGAGCAGATCATAATATGCACCTTAAAGCTGTACACTACAGCTAGGTCCTGTTCCATGACTGCATATATAAATTTACTACTGACATTGTCATTTGTATCTGGCCATTTACAGTGCACTCTTGCTCAATGCAGCACTTGAAGCTGATTTTCCATTGTGTAGTTATTATGTTCAAGAGATGTTTGACCCGGTCAGGGTGACACACTTTAGTGAGGGCAGCAGTATCCTAGAGGACACTACAGACAGTGACGGAGACATCTCAGAGCGCGAGGTGAGAGGTTGAGTTTTTTGTTACTCTCTCTACGACATACTTTTCATGCCAGGTACTATTGTCCAGTTCAGCCCAATTTAATTTACTGCCTTGTATTATCATATATAAATTGCTGAACGATATATATATATATATATATATATATATATATATATATATATATATATATATATATATATAGAGGTTGGAAATTGGTTGTGTAAAAATGAATTGTGATTGTTAAGCCACACAGATGTAAGTGGACATCAAGGGAAAAAATAGTGTGGGTGCCAAGTATGGTGATTGTATCTTTAAAGCTGTAGGAAATGTTACTTTCAGAATGTTTGTGAGATAAAAAAAAAAAAAAAGATATAATTACTATCCATGGTGGAATTGAATGTGTTGCAGACAACATAGGCAGGGATTAGACTGAAAAATATCAGAGTATTCTTAGTGCCGTTTATTGCTGTTGTCAGAGGTTATGCAGCCATATCCTCCCTAGCAAGTATGGCTTCTTCTTCTAACTGTTTGGCCACCTGCAGACACAAGTACCGTGTTGAGCAATATTTAATTACATCTACTCCAAATGCATATTTAATTGCATTGTTAGTATTTATGCAAAACAAGTGTTAGGATTGCCCTGCTCCATTGCAGACTTTCTCACTCTAGCAAATGCGGCTTCCACCTCCTCAATCAGTTGATCCGCATCATTTTCATAGGAAACATCATTAGTAAAAGATGTTTGAGGAACAATCTTAAAATTCACATCTGGATCTCGCATCTTTCTGTAAGAATCCAGTGTCAACTGCAACTATGAGGAGAAACAGTGTTAAGCAATATTTAATTACATCTACTTGAAATGCATAGTTCATAGCATTGTGAGAATTTGTGGAAAACAAGTGTTAGGATTGCTCTGCTCCACTGCAGACTTTCTCACTCTAGCAAAGATGGCTTCCACGTCCTCAATATATTTATCCCAGTCATTGTCATGGAAAATCTGAGTCTTTTCAGGAAACATCATGACATTCATATGTGGAGGTTCTGTCTTTTTGGAAGAGTCCAGTTCCACCTGTAGATATGAGTAGAAATATTGTTGACCAGTATTTAAATACATTTAATTGAAATATGACTTTAATTACATTTTGATACATTTGTAATTTATCATTTGTATTGGACTGGAAAGGAAACAAATACAATTTTTTATCGCATATCCATTATCACATAGCCTGCAGGCCTAATGATGTAAAAATGTGCCCCCAAATGTTCAACAGAAATAACAGGACCTGACACACTAAGGTACCGTAGACCCATTCAAATTGTGCTATTGGAACAATAAATTCCAATGCATTCAGTCATTTTAGCTAGTGTTGATTTTGATTCTCGCCACAATTATACTAATAATCAGCGTTACAACTCAGCATGCAAAGTCACCGAACAGTCGACTGTTAATTCTATAGTAAGGAGAATGTAAAACAAACAAACAAAAAACCCACCAACAGTATTTTTTTTCCTGTAACTGACAAAGATTACGTATGCTAAATGTATGTGTCCTAAATATATTCTAAATACATTTACATTAGTGGTTTTAATTAATTTCTCCAACATTTGTTGAAATGCATTTGTAATTTATATTCAGAGACATTTCAGTGTACTTAAGTACAAGCATTAAATTAGCATCACTGTTCACCATAGCTGTTTTTCCATTTTTTGTGGCTTTTGTCCCTTGCCTCAGTATGGCTTTAAATCATTTGTCTTGGTTCTACTTTACTTACTATGGCTGATTCAGTTGTCTGAGTAGTCAAGTCATTCTTCGTTAAATGGTTTGTTCTAGTGTCTGTTTAAAAAGTAACAGAAAATGTCTTATTAGCATTGTATAGATACTTAGAACACTTCTACGTAGATCTCTCTCTCTCTCAGACACACACACAGTTCATCCAAGTGGTGGCTGTGGTCAGAACTTACCCTTAAAGAAGTCATCATCTGAGGTGGAGTTCCTTCTATTAACACCCTTCCGACAACAGCAAGTGAAGAATAGCACAAGTTGTGTGAATGTTCTGGCAGGGATCTGGGCTCGTGTCTTTTCATTTTTCTTTTTCCTATATTGACCAAATATCCCATGGTTTTCCTTTTCATACTTCTCAGAAGGAACAGGTTCCTTGCATCTTGGATTACAGTAGTAACTACTGGACTGACCCATAATAAATTTTGTTTTGAAAATCCAACTAACCGGCACTACTTGATAACAGAAGAGATCGTTTGGGTAAAACAGAAATGTGATCGGTAGACTAAAATTGGTTCACAGAAATTGCTCATTTGAAAAATCTGTTCTTTGACTACATCATAATTGCATAATTGATGCGGATGCATTATGACATCGCACGTCACGTCTGCAATAGATTTAGATTTACACCAACTTTAAAGAGAAAATGATGATTAGCAAATGTAGTTGCTAGTGATTGTCTAGTGATTGCAAGCAACGACTATTCGTGCTCTGCATTCTTGCGTATTTATTTATGCTAGGCTGTACATAACGCAGCCTTAAAAACATGGGATAGAAATCCCCATGTAACACAATTCTGTCCAAATACATGGCTAGCTAGCAAGTTATTTTACAATCCCATTTAGCACATATATCGCCGCGAATGTCCTGAACAAAACACGCTGTACCTAATCCCCATAAATGACATATCTCTCACTGAATAAAAACTTGTATGCTTCAACAGTATACAGTGGGAGAAATGGCGATCACCTTTAAAAGGATTTCTTACTGTAGGCCTATTATAAACAACATGGAGGAAATTAAAATAAAAATACTTCAGTTAGACCGTGGACACAGGCTGCTAATAAGTCAAGTAAATGAAACTGGATGGACTGCTTAATTATGTAACAACACAACATTTATGGTGACGAGGATGTTTCACACATACACTCTTAAGTGATGCTGACCTCAATATCCACATTTCACATTGTTACTGTACCACTGTAGATGAACCTAAACCTCACATTCTCGTCACGTTGATAAGCTTTTTGAAAGTTCCGCTCTGCACGTCTCTGAAAAGCAGGCGAGTTCATCTCCTGGAAACATAAAAGCATGACACTAATGTAAATCTTTCACTTTGTTCTTATATGCGAGTTGTCAATAATTCAAAATTCTTGTTAAAACTGTGGAACTCTGTTGCAGCTCACTCTCTCTGTTTTGCATTGCCAGATCGCTGAACAGGAGCATGTCCGGCTTTGACACACGTGCCCTGCGCTGACCAGTACCGCCAGCAACCACAACACGTGGAGACGTAATCCTCTTTAACTACTTGTCCTTCCTCCATGTATATACACTCAAAACTCCAGTTTAGAGTGGTCAATGGCACTTACGCCAGCACACTGTACCGGTTTGATCACCTGTAGTCAGAGATGCACGGACCCGTTGGTGCGTACGCGTAACTCGGAGCGGGTGCTGCTCTCCAAGGTTATGCTGCTGCTTACTGTCACTCTCTCACGAGCACAAGTCCTCGTCTACTTTAACAAGGCTAAGTCACTGATAATGTAATAACAAACATGTTTGACAAAATACTAGGTCATGGTTTGCAGTCTAAAGTCCTTCTGACTTGCTGAGAGTTAGCCTGATTTGATTTAGCTTGTTCTTAACCTTTGTTTAGTATGTTACATAAAAGCTCATGGAAATATTTCAGATGTAACATAAATGTACCTGACCATTTTCACTGAAAGAGACTGGTAGCTACAGGATTACATGAAGCTACAATCAGAATCGATTTCTAGTCACCGAGCATTATTGTTGTGAATAATTAGAATTTAAATTAATTCATATTTTGTTAATTATGTAAATAAGTTACAATCTTGGAAGATAGTTTGTATTCTGTTTCTATATGACAGTTATATATTTTTTTGTTTGTTTGTTTGTTTTCTTAGTGTAAATCATGATCTTATAGTTTGTTTTCTAAGTGTGTTTCCAAATTGCCTTTGACTGCTGTATGCCTAATTGCAGCATTTAACCCCTCATTTCGTCTCTAATTTTTGACATGTACTCTTGTCTTGCATAAGTGGAAAGTCGATCAGCCCCCGTTTAAAAATGGTGAGCTTTTACTGTCACGTTAATAACATCACGCACGCGCACACCTAATGCTTTGACTGTCCTGCACTTTAAATATCTTCTGCACATAATGGAGGGTGTGCATAGTTATCAGTTCCCTTCGTGCAAAAGGGTTGTCTTAGGTTACTGTAAAGTCTAACGCACATTTGGAATCCTTTCTTTTGCTGAGATGTTACTAGCTCACATGATACTCAAAAATGAGCACAATCATCGAAATGCGGACATCATTGGGTACAGGGGTGCCTAGCCATAGTCATGAATAACTGAATATAAAAGGCTGAACAATCTACTATAAGCAATTGCATATTTCATTAGGTTTTTTTTTTTTTAATAGGCTGTAGTAACTTCAGGAGCTCAGGCAGGGGAACATTAATATTTATGAGTGGCTATGCCACACCCACTGAAATAAAAGCTGAGGATGTCATTGCAGAGGTAGGAGAAGCCAGAGCAGAATATTACAGAATATTACATTATTACATTGATTGAATAGTGGCTCTGTCTGCCCTGGGGGTATTATTGAAACCCAAAGGCTGAAAGGATGGGGAGAGAGAGAGAGAGAGAGAGAGAGAGAGAGCATGTGTGAACATATTCTTGTCACTGTACGGCTCCTCCCCCCAAACGTCTCCCCGTGTGTGTTTGCTTGTGTGTGTGTGTGTGTGTGTTCATCCGTGTGGCCACGCCCCTTTGTGTTTCACGCCTGCTCTTCGTTGTGTTGTTATTGTTTGCGTATATAAGTCCTTTGTGTAAACATTAACGTTGTCAGTGTTTGATCCCACGATAGCCTTAGTGCTACGTTGTCTTCCATGTCTCTAAATAAACATCGCTGTATGCATCACGGCTCCTCTTTTGTATCCTGCCAAGCCTCCCTGCGTTACAATTATGATCAAATTTGATAAAATACTAGGTCATAGTTTGCAGTCTGAAGTATTTTTGACCTGCTGAGAGTTAGCCTGATTTGATTTAGCCTGTTCCTAACCTTTGTTTAGTATGTTGCGTAAAAGCTCATGGAAATATTTCAGATGTAACATACATGTAATTGACCTAGTAGAGCAAAATTACAGAATTGTAAGGAAGAAGTGACATTCTTGGGGCATATCATTAAGGGAAATACACACGGGCTGTCTCAAAACTGAGCACAAGCCATAATTTTGCTACCTAAACCATAGTGGCATACTCCCCTCTTACTGTTTTAGTCCCACACGCAGTACACCAAATACTGCAGGACCAAAGAGTGTCACACTTATCAGCCCAATGGTAGCTGAGATACCACACTACCCTCTTAGATATGCCTAATATAACTGTCAAAAGGTGTATAACACTGAACCCAGCTACACTCCTTCCTACGGAGGAGGATGGAGATCCACAAGACTGCACAGCAGTCTTAGCTTAAGTATGTACACCGCAGGTTGATCTCTTTGAAGAAGCCATAAGTAACCCAGACCTATGCCTCTATGTGGACGGGTCAGCAAGCAGGGACGACACAGGGGTCAATAGGGCGGCATACGCGGCAGTAACAGATCATGAAATACTTGAAACAGAAGTATTACCGTCCTCCTATTCAGCGCAGGCTGCTGAACCAGTAGCACTGACGGAAGCATGCCAATTAGCTGCAGACAAAACTGTTAATGATTTTGGAGCCATATGGAAACATAGGCAATTCCTGACAAGCTCGGGTAAATATATTAGACATCACCATCTTGCTAGAAGCCATTTTGCTGCCAAAGACAATTGCAGTTGTTAAGTGTGCAGCTCACAGGACTACAGAAGACCAAATCAGCAAGGGGAATAATTTTGTAGATAGAGTAACAAAGGCAGCTGCAACTAACACCGCTGTGCAAGCAATACAGGAAACCGCTGCTACCCCGCATGCCACATTACGGGAGATTCAGTCAGGGGCTACCGCCACCGAACGCACCAGGTGGAGACAACTAGACTGCGCAGTGTACGATGGTGCTTGGACACACACACCTACGGGCAAACCTTGCCTAGCCAAATCATACATGCAGGGCCTAATCAGAATTGCTCATGGGCGTAGCCATATGAGCAAAGGGGGAATCGTGGACAGCATATTAAAGTTGCGCCAGAACTCACAATACTTACCCAAAACTTTTGTTCCAGCTGTCTTGTTTGTGCGCAGCACTCCCCAAAGGGAACCAAGCACGGTGGACAGGACCACACCAAGTCCTGTTAACAACCCACACTGCTGTCAAAATAGAAGGACGAGGAACCTGGGTACATCACACACACTGTAAGAAGGCTCCGACACCAGCCCCAACCCCAAGCAGCAGCACCCCAACAGACTAGGTCGGAACTGTGTTGAGTAGGGTGTTAAAGGCAAGGCCTACCCTTTCGACACTCGGAACCGTCAACCTCTCGCCTCTTGCTGATCCTGCCGACTACACCAATTTCTGTGGTGGAATTTTGAATAAACAGCAAGTCAGACGTGATTAAAAGAGTAATTTAATAAAGAAAATAAGGCATACAAAACACAGCTGTGTGAGAGCTAATGCTCTAAGCAAAAGTTCTAAAGGGGTAGACTGGCTCTGCTCCTTATACCTAAACTTCACATCCTGGAAGGGATGTCCTGTCATCCTGTATACCCATTTCCTGCTCCTTGTTGCACTAAGCACTTCTGCACACATCAGGATGCTCTGTTCCACCAGGACAGACACAGTTTGCTAGATCCTCTTTATCAGGATTAGTCGCACGACACATGCAAGATCACGAAGCAGCTGATTCAGCAGTCGTTTTGTTCACACAATATACAAAGACAGAATGTGCAGACTAAACTATTCATATAGGATTACATAGAGAAAGGATTAACATGATTATATATGAATCACATGATAATACATGATCGAATAATAATTTCCATTCACACTAGAAACAGACCTCCAGGCCCAAGAGGTCACACAGTCAGGCCCAGCAAAGTAGCTCTGGGCCTGGGCACACTTCATGCAGTTTGACCCTTTGAATAATACTACAACCAGACTTCCAGGCCCAATAGGTCACACAGTCGTACCCAACAAAGTAGTGCTGGGACAGGGCACACTTCATGCACTTTGTGCGTTTAAATAATACTACAGCCAGATTTCCAAGCCCAAGAGGTCACACAGTCATGCCCAGCTAAGTAGCTCTGGGCCTGGGCACAATTCACGCAGTTTGACCCTTTAAATAAAACTAGAAACAGACTTCCTGGCCCAAGAGGTCACACAGTCATACTCAGCAAGGTTGCTTTAAACCTGGGCACACTTCACGCAGTTTGACCATTTAAATAAAACTAGAAACAGACTTCCAGGCCCAAGAGGTCACACAGTCATGCCCAGCAAAGTAGCTCTGGGCCTGGGCACACTTCACGCAGTTTGACCCTTTAGATAATACTACAACCAGACTTCCAGGCCCAAGAGGTCACACAGTCATGCCCAGCAAAGTAGCTCTGGGCCTGGGCACACTTGACGCAGTTTGACCCTTTAAGTAATACTAAAACCAGACTTCCAGGCCCAAGAGGTCACACAGTCATGCCCAGCAAAGAAGCTCTGGGCCTGGGCACACTTCATGCAGTTTGATCCTTTAAATAAAACTAGAAACAGACTTCCAGGCCCAATAGGTCACACAGTCATGCCCAGCAAAGTAGCTCTGGGCCTGGGCACACTTCACGCAGTTTGACCCTTTAGATAATACTACAACCAGACTTCCAGGCCCAAGAGGCCACACAGTCATGCCCAGCAAAGTAGCTCTGGGCCTGGGCACACTTCACGCAGTTTGACCATTTAAATAAAACTAGAAACAGACTTCCAGGCCCAAGAGGTCACACAGTCATGCCCAGCAAAGTAGCTCTGGGCCTGCGCACACTTCACGCAGTTTGACCCTTTAGATAATACTACAACCAGACTTCCAGGCCCAAGAGGTCACACATTCATGCCCAGCAAAGTAGCTCTGGGCCTGCGCACACTTCACGCAGTTTGACCGTTTAAACAAAACTAGAAACAGACTTCCTGGCCCAAGAGGTCACACAGTCATGCCCAGCAAAGTAGCTCTGGGCCTGGGCACACTTCACGCAGTTTGACCCTTTGAATAATACTACAACCAGACTTCCAGGCCCAATAGGTCACACAGTCATACTCAGCAAGGTTGCGTTAAACCTGGGAACACTTCACGCAGTTTGACCATTTAAATAAAACTAGAAACAGACTTCCAGGCCCAAGAGGTCACACAGTCATGCCCAGCAAAGTAGCTCTGGGCCTGGGCACACTTGACGCAGTTTGACCCTTTAAATAATACTAAAACCAGACTTCCAGGCCCAAGAGGTCACACAGTCAGGCCCAGCAAAGTAGCTCTGGGCCTGGGCACACTTCACGCAGTTTGACCCTTTGAATAATACTACAACCAGACTTCCAGGCCCAATAGGTCACACAGTCGTGCCCAACAAAGTAGTGCTGAGACAGGGCACACTTCATGCACTTTGTGCGTTTAAATAATACTACAGCCAGATTTCCAAGCCCAAGAGGTCACACAGTCATGCCCAGCTAAGTAGCTCTGGGCCTGGGCACAATTCACGCAGTTTGACCCTTTAAATAAAACTAGAAACAGACTTCCAGGCCCAAGAGGTCACACAGTCATGCCCAGCTAAGTAGCTCTGGGCCTGGGCACAATTCACGCAGTTTGACCCTTTAAATAAAACTAGAAACAGACTTCCTGGCCCAAGAGGTCACACAGTCATACTCAGCAAGGTGGCGTTAAACCTGGGCACACTTCACGCAGTTTGACCATTTAAATAAAACTAGAAACAGACTTCCAGGCCCAAGAGGTCACACAGTCATGCCCAGCAAAGTAGCTCTGGGCCTGCGCACACTTCACGCAGTTTGACCCTTTAGATAATACTACAACCAGACTTCCAGGCCCAAGAGGTCACACAGTCATGCCCAGCAAAGTAGCTCTGGGCTTGCGCACACTTCACGCAGTTTGACCCTTTGACCATTTTTGGCAGATTTCACCACGTTATTACGAACGTGGATACGTTATCTTAGAATTATAAGCAGTGTGAGATGTGAAGCTAAGTGAAGCACATGTGCAGAATTTCTAACAATAGCCTGTTTTGTATAGCCTGGCTAACTGACCAATCAGTGAAATGAAATGTGGTTGCTGAGCCTGTTGCAGCTGGGTCAATTTAATTTGGTTTCATTGTGTTTAATTTTAAACTCAGCTGCGTGCCATAAGACACAAGTTTATCTGAGCATTTTTTGTTTTAATGCCGACTTAACCTAGCCATGTTTTACAGTTATCTTGAAATAATTAAGGTTCATCGCTAGAGGGTGCTGTTCATCTTTTTTTTCTTTTTCTTTTTTGTATTATTGATCAGGAAAAAACTATAAAATAGATGAAGTGGACGCAAACCTTGCCTAGCCAAATCATACATGCAGGGCCTAATCAGAATTGCTCATGGGCGTAGCCATATGAGCAAAGGGGGAATCGTGGACAGCATATTAAAGTTGCGCCAGAACTCACAATACTTACCCAAAACTTTTGTTCCAGCTGTCTTGTTTGTGCGCAGCACTCCCCAAAGGGAACCAAGCACGGTGGACAGGACCACACCAAGTCCTGTTAACAACCCACACTGCTGTCAAAATAGAAGGACGAGGAACCTGGGTACATCACACACACTGTAAGAAGGCTCCGACACCAGCCCCAACTCCAAGCAGCAGCACCCCAACAGACTAGGTCGGAACTGTGTTGAGTAGGGTGTTAAAGGCAAGGCCTACCCTTTCGACACTCGGAACCGTCAACCTCTCGCCTCTTGCTGATCCTGCCGACTACACCAATTTCTGTGGTGGAATTTTGAATAAACAGCAAGTCAGACGTGATTAAAAGAGTAATTTTATAAAGAAAATAAGGCATACAAAACACAGCTGTGTGAGAGCTAATGCTCTAAGCAAAAGTTCTAAAGGGGTAGACTGGCTCTGCTCCTTATACCTAAACTTCACATCCTGGAAGGGATGTCCTGTCATCCTGTATACCCATTTCCTGCTCCTTGTTGCACTAAGCACTTCTGCACATATCAGGATGCTCTGTTCCACCAGGACAGACACAGTTTGCTAGATCCTCTTTATCAGGATTAGTCGCACGACACATGCAAGATCACGAAGCAGCTGATTCAGCAGTCGTTTTGTTCACACAATATACAAAGACAGAATGTGCAGACTAAACTATTCATATAGGATTACATAGAGAAAGGATTAACATGATTATATATGAATCACATGATAATACATGATCGAATAATAATTTCCATCACACTAGAAACAGACCTCCAGGCCCAAGAGGTCACACAGTCGTGCCCAGCAAAGTAGTGCTGGGCCAGGGCACACTTCATGCACTTTGTGCCTTTAAATAATACTACAACCAGATTTCCAAGCCCAAGAGGTCACACAGTCATGCCCAGCAAAGTAGCTCTGGGCCTGGGCACACTTCATGCACTTTGTGCGTTTAAATAATACTACAGCCAGATTTCCAAGCCCAAGAGGTCACACAGTCATGCCCAGCTAAGTAGCTCTGGGCCTGGGCACAATTCACGCAGTTTGACCCTTTAAATAAAACTAGAAACAGACTTCCTGGCCCAAGAGGTCACACAGTCATACTCAGCAAGGTTGCTTTAAACCTGGGCACACTTCACGCAGTTTGACCATTTAAATAAAACTAGAAACAGACTTCCAGGCCCAAGAGGTCACACAGTCATGCCCAGCAAAGTAGCTCTGGGCCTGGGCACACTTCACGCAGTTTGACCCTTTAGATAATACTACAACCAGACTTCCAGGCCCAAGAGGTCACACAGTCATGCCCAGCAAAGTAGCTCTGGGCCTGGGCACACTTGACGCAGTTTGACCCTTTAAATAATACTAAAACCAGACTTCCAGGCCCAAGAGGTCACACAGTCATGCCCAGCAAAGAAGCTCTGGGCCTGGGCACACTTCATGCAGTTTGATCCTTTAAATAAAACTAGAAACAGACTTCCTGGCCCAAGAGGTCACACAGTCATGCCCAGCAAAGTAGCTCTGGGCCTGGGCACACTTCACGCAGTTTGACCATTTAAATAAAACTAGAAACAGACTTCCAGGCCCAAGAGGTCACACAGTCATGCCCAGCAAAGTAGCTCTGGGCCTGGGCACACTTCACGCAGTTTGACCCTTTAGATAATACTACAACCAGACTTCCAGGCCCAAGAGGCCACACAGTCATGCCCAGCAAAGTAGCTCTGGGCCTGGGCACACTTGACGCAGTTTGACCCTTTAAATAATACTAAAACCAGACTTCCAGGCCCAAGAGGTCACACAGTCAGGCCCAGCAAAGTAGCTCTGGGCCTGGGCACACTTCACGCAGTTTGACCATTTAAATAAAACTAGAAACAGACTTCCAGGCCCAAGAGGTCACACAGTCATGCCCAGCAAAGTAGCTCTGGGCCTGCGCACACTTCACGCAGTTTGACCCTTTAGATAATACTACAACCAGACTTCCAGGCCCAAGAGGTCACACAGTCATGCCCAGCAAAGTAGCTCTGGGCCTGCGCACACTTCACGCAGTTTGACCGTTTAAACAAAACTAGAAACAGACTTCCTGGCCCAAGAGGTCACACAGTCATACTCAGCAAGGTTGCTTTAAACCTGGGCACACTTCACGCAGTTTGACCATTTAAATAAAACTAGAAACAGACTTCCAGGCCCAAGAGGTCACACAGTCATGCCCAGCAAAGTAGCTCTGGGCCTGGGCACACTTCACGCAGTTTGACCCTTTAGATAATACTACAACCAGACTTCCAGGCCCAAGAGGTCACACAGTCATGCCCAGCAAAGTTGCTCTGGGCCTGGGCACACTTGACGCAGTTTGACCCTTTAAATAATACTAAAGCCAGACTTCCAGGCCCAAGAGGTCACACAGTCAGGCCCAGCAAAGAAGCTCTGGGCCTGGGCACACTTCACGCAGTTTGACCCTTTAGATAATACTACAACCAGACTTCCAGGCCCAAGAGGCCACACAGTCATGCCCAGCAAAGTAGCTCTGGGCCTGGGCACACTTGACGCAGTTTGACCATTTAAATAAAACTAGAAACAGACTTCCAGGCCCAAGAGGTCACACAGTCATGCCCAGCAAAGTAGCTCTGGGCCTGCGCACACTTCACGCAGTTTGACCCTTTAGATAATACTACAACCAGACTTCCAGGCCCAAGAGGTCACACATTCATGCCCAGCAAAGTAGCTCTGGGCCTGCGCACACTTCACGCAGTTTGACCGTTTAAACAAAACTAGAAACAGACTTCCTGGCCCAAGAGGTCACACAGTCATACTCAGCAAGGTTGCTTTAAACCTGGGCACACTTCACGCAGTTTGACCATTTAAATAAAACTAGAAACAGACTTCCAGGCCCAAGAGGTCACACAGTCATGCCCAGCAAAGTAGCTCTGGGCCTGCGCACACTTCACGCAGTTTGACCCTTTGACCATTTTTGGCAGATTTCACCACGTTATTACGAACGTGGATACGTTATCTTAGAATTATAAGCAGTGTGAGATGTGAAGCTAAGTGAAGCACATGTGCAGAATTTCTAACAATAGCCTGTTTTGTATAGCCTGGCTAACTGACCAATCAGTGAAATGAAATGTGGTTGCTGAGCCTGTTGCAGCTGGGTCAATTTAATTTGGTTTCATTGTGTTTAATTTTAAACTCAGCTGCGTGCCATAAGACACAAGTTTATCTGAGCATTTTTTGTTTTAATGCCGACTTAACCTAGCCATGTTTTACAGTTATCTTGAAATAATTAAGGTTCATCGCTAGAGGGTGCTGTTCATCTTTTTTTTCTTTTTCTTTTTTGTATTATTGATCAGGAAAAAACTATAAAATAGATGAAGTGGACGCAAACCTTGCCTAGCCAAATCATACATGCAGGGCCTAATCAGAATTGCTCATGGGCGTAGCCATATGAGCAAAGGGGGAATCGTGGACAGCATATTAATGTTGCGCCAGAACTCACAATACTTACCCAAAACTTTTGTTCCAGCTGTCTTGTTTGTGCGCAGCACTCCCCAAAGGGAACCAAGCACGGTGGACAGGACCACACCAAGTCCTGTTAACAACCCACACTGCTGTCAAAATAGAAGGACGAGGAACCTGGGTACATCACACACACTGTAAGAAGGCTCCGACACCAGCCCCAACCCCAAGCAGCAGCACCCCAACAGACTAGGTCGGAACTGTGTTGAGTAGGGTGTTAAAGGCAAGGCCTACCCTTTCGACACTCGGAACCGTCAACCTCTCGCCTCTTGCTGATCCTGCCGACTACACCAATTTCTGTGGTGGAATTTTGAATAAACAGCAAGTCAGACGTGATTAAAAGAGTAATTTAATAAAGAAAATAAGGCATACAAAACACAGCTGTGTGAGAGCTAATGCTCTAAGCAAAAGTTCTAAAGGGGTAGACTGGCTCTGCTCCTTATACCTAAACTTCACATCCTGGAAGGGATGTCCTGTCATCCTGTATACCCATTTCCTGCTCCTTGTTGCACTAAGCACTTCTGCACATATCAGGATGCTCTGTTCCACCAGGACAGACACAGTTTGCTAGATCCTCTTTATCAGGATTAGTCGCACGACACATGCAAGATCACGAAGCAGCTGATTCAGCAGTCGTTTTGTTCACACAATATACAAAGACAGAATGTGCAGACTAAACTATTCATATAGGATTACATAGAGAAAGGATTAACATGATTATATATGAATCACATGATAATACATGATCGAATAATAATTTCCATTCACACTAGAAACAGACCTCCAGGCCCAAGAGGTCACACAGTCAGGCCCAGCAAAGTAGCTCTGGGCCTGGGCACACTTCATGCAGTTTGACCCTTTGAATAATACTACAACCAGACTTCCAGGCCCAATAGGTCACACAGTCGTGCCCAACAAAGTAGTGCTGGGACAGGGCACACTTCATGCACTTTGTGCGTTTAAATAATACTACAGCCAGATTTCCAAGCCCAAGAGGTCACACAGTCATGCCCAGCTAAGTAGCTCTGGGCCTGGGCACAATTCACGCAGTTTGACCCTTTAAATAAAACTAGAAACAGACTTCCTGGCCCAAGAGGTCACACAGTCATACTCAGCAAGGTTGCTTTAAACCTGGGCACACTTCACGCAGTTTGACCATTTAAATAAAACTAGAAACAGACTTCCAGGCCCAAGAGGTCACACAGTCATGCCCAGCAAAGTAGCTCTGGGCCTGGGCACACTTCACGCAGTTTGACCCTTTAGATAATACTACAACCAGACTTCCAGGCCCAAGAGGTCACACAGTCATGCCCAGCAAAGTAGCTCTGGGCCTGGGCACACTTGACGCAGTTTGACCCTTTAAATAATACTAAAACCAGACTTCCAGGCCCAAGAGGTCACACAGTCATGCCCAGCAAAGAAGCTCTGGGCCTGGGCACACTTCATGCAGTTTGATCCTTTAAATAAAACTAGAAACAGACTTCCTGGCCCAAGAGGTCACACAGTCATGCCCAGCAAAGTAGCTCTGGGCCTGGGCACACTTCACGCAGTTTGACCATTTAAATAAAACTAGAAACAGACTTCCAGGCCCAAGAGGTCACACAGTCATGCCCAGCAAAGTAGCTCTGGGCCTGGGCACACTTCACGCAGTTTGACCCTTTAGATAATACTACAACCAGACTTCCAGGCCCAAGAGGCCACACAGTCATGCCCAGCAAAGTAGCTCTGGGCCTGGGCACACTTGACGCAGTTTGACCCTTTAAATAATACTAAAACCAGACTTCCAGGCCCAAGAGGTCACACAGTCAGGCCCAGCAAAGTAGCTCTGGGCCTGGGCACACTTCACGCAGTTTGACCATTTAAATAAAACTAGAAACAGACTTCCAGGCCCAAGAGGTCACACAGTCATGCCCAGCAAAGTAGCTCTGGGCCTGCGCACACTTCACGCAGTTTGACCCTTTAGATAATACTACAACCAGACTTCCAGGCCCAAGAGGTCACACAGTCATGCCCAGCAAAGTAGCTCTGGGCCTGCGCACACTTCACGCAGTTTGACCGTTTAAACAAAACTAGAAACAGACTTCCTGGCCCAAGAGGTCACACAGTCATACTCAGCAAGGTTGCTTTAAACCTGGGCACACTTCACGCAGTTTGACCATTTAAATAAAACTAGAAACAGACTTCCAGGCCCAAGAGGTCACACAGTCATGCCCAGCAAAGTAGCTCTGGGCCTGGGCACACTTCACGCAGTTTGACCCTTTAGATAATACTACAACCAGACTTCCAGGCCCAAGAGGTCACACAGTCATGCCCAGCAAAGTTGCTCTGGGCCTGGGCACACTTGACGCAGTTTGACCCTTTAAATAATACTAAAGCCAGACTTCCAGGCCCAAGAGGTCACACAGTCAGGCCCAGCAAAGAAGCTCTGGGCCTGCGCACACTTCACGCAGTTTGACCGTTTAAATAAAACTAGAAACAGACTTCCTGGCCCAAGAGGTCACACAGTCATGCCCAGCAAGGTTGTTTTAAACGTGGGCACACTTCAGACCGTTTCACTCTTTAAATCATTCAAAGCACCACATTTCAAGGCCCAAGAGGTCATAGAATCATGCTCATCAAAATAGCTCTGGGCCTGGGCACACTTCACGCAGTTTGACCATTTAAATAAAACTAGGACCAGACTTCCAGACCCAAGAGGTCACACAGTCATGCCCAGCAATGTAGCTCTGGGCCTTGGAACACTTTATGCAGTTTGACCCTTTAAATAATACTACAACCAGACTTCCAGGCCCAAGAGGTCACACAGTCATGCCCAGCAAAGTAGCTCTGGGCCTGGGCACACTTCACGCAGTTTGACCCTTTGACCATTTTTGGCAGATTTCACCACGTTATTACGAACGTGGATACGTTATCTTAGAATTATAAGCAGTGTGAGATGTGAAGCTAAGTGAAGCACATGTGCAGAATTTCTAACAATAGCCTGTTTTGTATAGCCTGGCTAACTGACCAATCAGTGAAATGAAATGTGGTTGCTGAGCCTGTTGCAGCTGGGTCAATTTAATTTGATTTCATTGTGTTTAATTTTAAACTCAGCTGCGTGCCATAAGACACAAGTTTATCTGAGCATTTTTTGTTTTAATGCCGGCTTAACCTAGCCATGTTTTACAGTTATCTTGAAATAATTAAGGTTCATCGCTAGAGGGTGCTGTTCATCTTTTTTTTCTTTTTCTTTTTTGTATTATTGATCAGGAAAAAACTATAAAATAGATGAAGTGGACGTTTTCTATGTATCATATGGAATTTGAGTAGATGAGTGAATGTTACTATGTAAATGTATAAGAATTTGTGGATAAGATTATTATGAGATTATTTATAATCAAACGACTACACTGTACAACCACATCTTCCTTTTATTTACATATTATACAGATATTTACAGATATTTATATTTTACTTACAGAGCAGCTCCTCATTGGTTCGGCTCAGAAGCTTCTTTTCGATGTCCTCTTTCTCCAGGTACTCCTGCAGGTTAGGCATCTCCTCCGCCAACCGCCTGAGGGCAGAAGAGACGTGGTGTGACGCGTAGCCTGCTGTTAAAGGCTACAGATATAGTACATCTGTGAGGCTAACAGCGCTTATTATATGAAGCCTTATAGAGGTCATATGGAATGATCTCATTCGATCAACCCTAATGTAACCCTTACAAACTTTCATGAACTCATTTGAATAACACTACCATAGCCCTTAAGAATTTTCCTAAAATGTTTTAGGATGTTCTGAACAGAGTATCTCTTAAAGGTTAAATCCCTTGCAGGTCTTAGTCCTGCTCATCCCACATGCTGATGTGTGAGTGAAACAGTGCATAGGTGTAGAGACCTGGACTTGGCGAGATGCAGGCCTATCCTCTCAGTCTGGTGCTATTCTGTTACTAGAGGACCTGAACACGCTTCTCCAACAGCACGTTCTTCTGGGCCTGATGACAACACGCACACACATGCACCCGCACACACACGGGCACACATACAGACATACAGATACTGTTTAATTTCTTCACATCTGTAGATACACTAGCATAAGTTGATATATACGTTTATGAGTTTGATTATGAGCTGATTTCAACTTGACAGGTACAGAGTATATAGTATACATAGAGAGTGCATAGTTTTACCAGGTTGAGTGCTATAGATTCTTGTGATGAAATTTGACAAACCCAGCGATATGAAGAAAACAAGTACTGGGTTAGTCCCTTAAAGGTTTAAAGGAGTCTCCCTTAAAGGTCTTAGTCCTGCTCATACCACATGCTGATGTGTGAGTGAAACAGTGCAGAGGTGTAGAGACCTGGACTTGGCGACATGCAGGTCTTTCCTGGCAATTAGTGCTGCATTCTGCTGCAGGAGAACCAGAACATGCTTCTCCCCACACACACACACGGGCACACATACAGGTGCGCACATATACACAGATACACATTCTGTTTAATTTCTTCACATCTGCAGACTAGAGTAAGCTGAGGGTATAGTGTTAAACCAGGTACTACATAAACAGTATATAGTATATATACAGAGGATATAGTGTTAAACCAGGAACTACATACAGAGTATATAGTATACATACAGAGTATATAGTTTTACCAAAAGATCGTGCTGATCTTTGATCTCCTGGTTCTTCATCTCCAGCACCACTTTCAGACTCATAATGTTCTCCTCTATGGGCTGGTTTAACACACACACACACACACACAAACGTGCACACGCACACACACGCACACACGCACACACACACGAATCATCACTACAGCCAGTACAATGGAAAGGTGGGAATGTGTACTGAATGTGTACTGACGTTATATGTGAAAGGTGGAGGTACTGGTGGATGTGTACTGACACTATAAGGGATCTCTACCTGCAGTGACAGTCTGAGCTTCTCAAGTTCTTCCTCCAGAGATTTCTTCTCCTGTTCACAGGCCATTTTCATATCTGCCAGAGCAAGTATCATTACTGCTGGATATATATATATATATATATATATATATATATATATATATATATATATTGCATTTCCATAGTACTTACTCTTGATGGACCTGTTATGCTCCTCCTCCTCCTGCTGTTTCTGCAGGAGCTCTGTCTCCTCCTGCTGTTTGTGTTTCAGCATCTCCTGAAGAACCTGCAGCTCCGTCTGCTTCTGCAACCTCAACTCCTTCAGCTGCTCCAACAAACCGTTCTCCAACTCCTGCTTCTCACACCGCAAACACTCCAATCGGGCCACAGGCCCCACTACTGACACAGAACCACACACACACACACACACACACACACACACACACACACACACACACACACAAAGAGAGACAAACAGAAAGACACATAGACATATGAAATTAGAAAGCCATATAGTGTAGAAATAGATTGATGTTATTCAGGGAGCTCATTTATAAAACTTTGTGGATTCCAAAATGAAAGTGTGTGTATTCTGCACAAATAACAGGAAATGGCATATACCCCCCCAAAAAATTTGATTTCTAAAGCCTCGAATATGAATTATTGGGAGATAGAGGCGACAATGCAGCGCTAAAGACAAAAAAGGAATTTTTACCACAGGTATGAGTGGCAGCACCAGCAACCGCAGGTGTGAGTGGCATTATATTTACATTTACCCTCCACATCCTTTGTGTCTGTGTATTCGTCCTCGATGCGTCCAGCACACCATCTCCAGAAACGCCTCATTTTTCCTCTGTCCTCTTCAGTGTCTTTCCACAGACTGATCTGTAAAGGTGTTCATGGGATTCCCCTCACGTGTGACATTGGGCCACAGGACATATGGGGTTCTAAAGTTCCAAGAGTGTAGATGAGTTGTTTTTCTTTGAATTTCCTAATTTCATTGACTCTACCTCAACCTGGATTGATTAACCATGTACGGCTCACCGGAGACTGTGATACATATAACATCCCAAAGTGTACTTAATTCTGAGCAAAATCTAACTAGCCTCATTACTGCTGAACTATGAGGGGCCATTTAGGGAGAAATCAGGGAAACACTACTTGTACATACATATGAAACATTTTCACATAAATAGCCTACTACTTACATTTGTGTATAATAATTTAAACTTGCATATACACGCACTTGCCCACTCAATCCCTGGTGCGTAAACATAGAGTTGCACTATGCTTATGTTGGTATGGGGGTGTCTGTGTGTATATAACAATTTTCAGTGCGCCCGGAAGTCATTTCATTGTAATTTCAAGGCAGATATTTAACATGTGTACAGTGCGTATAATAGACAGAGGAAGACTGTTGAACTATTAATATTAGGACAGTTATTGACATTTGTGTAATAAGTAGTGCTTCTCTTAATGACAAATGTAACTGTTTTCCCATATAGAATTGTGTGCTTTATATTGTTTGGAAGAACTTTTTCTTCTCATTTAGAAATATGTGGACTAAGTGCTCAGATTGTCTTATTATTTATTATGCTCAGTCTTTCATTGCGTATAATTTTAAACTCAGCTGCGTGCCATAAGACACAAGTTAATCTGAGCCTTTTTTGTTCTAACGCCGACTTAACCTAGCCATGTTTTACAGTTATCTTGAAATAATTGAGGTTCATCGCTAGAGGGTGGTGTTCATCTTTTTTTCTTTTCTTTTTTTGTATTATTGTTTAGGGAAAAACTATAAAATAGATGAGGTGGACGTTTTCTATGTATCATATGGAATTTGAGTATACGAGTGAATGTTACTATGTAAATGTATAAGAATTTGTGGATAAAATTATTATGAGATTATTTATAATCAAACAACTACACTATACAACCACATCTTCCTTTTATTTACATATTATACAGATATTTACATTTTATTTACAGAGCAGCTCCTCATTGGTTCGGCTCAGAAGCTTCTTTTCGATGTCCTCTTTCTCCAGGTACTCCTGCAGATTAGGCATCTCCTCCGACAACCGCCTGAGGGCAGAAGAGACGTGGTGTGAATCGTAGCCTGCTGTTAAAAGCTACAGATATAGTACATCTGTGAGGTTAACAGAGGCTAACAACCCCTGAACAGACTTTCTACTCCCAAGGGGCCCAGAGATATTTACCAATAAAGTGCTACGCTCCAGACGGATGAGCGAGAAGCGCATGCGCAATTGCAACGAATTGGAGGAGGAAGTTTAAACAAACGCGCTGACTTTGCATACTCACATCTAGGCCGGGCCAGGTCCAAATGGCCTGCAACTCGGTGCGCATCACCTCCATGACTGTCCCTAACGAACGCCACCTGCCACGCATTCGTCCCATCCCTGGCGGCTTTAAAAAATCGTAGCGTGAAAACGGTGGGTCCGATCCGCGTGCCACTCGAAGTCGATTACAGGGGAGATGCAGCCCTTTCCAAAGAGCCCTGAACAGACTTTCTACTCCGACGTCCATCGCTAGCACCGGCTGAAAGCTGAGTTCCAGAGCTTTTCAACGAGCCCCCGTGCGTCTCTCTTCTCCAAAGTAGCGGAGATATATGAAAGGATAAAAGGGGAAAAGAATAAAATGCGCACCGGTTTCAAATTCGCAGGCTACCTGCGCTGAAGGCGTGGAAAACGAGCACGTGACCGAAAGGCTTCCGTACCCGATGGGTCCAGCTCTCGTGCCCAGTTGGTAGCTCGAAGGCTGTGCATATTCGATGCTGCACGGCCCCTGGGGCTCACGTTTTCAAGGGTCGAAGTGCGCACGTGCCGATGACCGGCAACCTAGCTCCGTGCCTGGGCACAATTCGGGCACTTTGATCCCCTTCAAGTGAATGGATAGATGGGAAAAAACATACTGCCAGGCCCACCGTGTCACATCAACCATGCAGGGCAAAGTGGCTTCGTCCCTGGGCACACTTTCTTGTGATTTGAGCCTTTAAATAATACAGGATCCAGACTTCCAATGCTCTCTAAATCACATGCCCGGCAAAGTAGCCTTAAACCTGGACACACAATGGAGACCATTTGACCTGTTAAATCATACTACAACCAGACTTCCAGGCCCACCAGGTCACACAGTCATGCCCAGCAAAGGAGCTCTGGGCCTGGGCACACTTCACGCAGTTTGAGCCTTTAAATAATACTACAACCAGACTTCCAGGCCCAAGAGGTCACACAGTCATGCCCAGCAAAGTAGCTCTGGGCCTGGGCACACTTCACGCAGTTTTACCGTTTAAATAAAACTAGAAACAGACTTCCTGGCCCAAGAGGTCACACAGTCATGCCCAGCAAAGTAGTGCTGGGCCAGGGCACACTTCA
This sequence comes from Electrophorus electricus, assembly GCF_041902795.1. NCBI lineage: Eukaryota > Metazoa > Chordata > Actinopteri > Gymnotiformes > Gymnotidae > Electrophorus > Electrophorus electricus. Next base: position 239,108 of record NW_027658391.1, on the reverse strand, counting down.
TGCACTTTGTGCCTTGTGCCTTTAAATAATACTATAACCAGACTTCCAAACCCAAGAGGTCACAGAGTCATGCCCAGCAAAGTCGCTATGGGCCTGGGCAGACCATGCAGTTTGACCCTTTAACCAAAACTAGAAAGAGACCTCCAAGCCCAGGAGGTCACAGAATCATACCCAGTAAAGTAGCTAGCTAGCTATCCAGCTACCGGAAGCACGGTTAACAGTGCAGCCGGTAGCTAGCTAGCTAGCTAGCAGCTCAGTAACCGTACAAATTCGCTTGCTGCTGAAAACTGTCAAGTTGTATTTATAGCTTTCGTTTTAGTTCTCTCAGCTTACTTATTTGTTTTTGTTTTTTTGTTTTTTTTTAGGGAAGTTCAATAATTTCTTAGAAATCTTGGAACATTTTGCCAGTTGGCTTCTAGGAAAGCCTTTCTGCGCACAGACAATAAACACAACCCAGAATTCCTCAAACAGGAATGAATCTACTAATTTACAACACGGTTTAGTAACATTTCAGGCACATGAGTGGAGGAACTAGCAAATTCTAAATGATTAAATCGAAGCTGATAAAAATCCATGAAAATTTAAACTGGTCATGAAAAAATGCTTGTGAATTGAAAATGTAAGTGATCGTTATCTGGAAAAGAAAGGATTAAAACAGTCTTGATTTGATACATTTTAAAAAATGAAATATCAAGTTTTATCATTCGTGACCAAGGGAGTTTCTATGAGGGTGTAAACAACAAATGCATGTAAACTAAAAACTACAGTGGTATATAATTAAATAATTTGAGTAACTTTGTGTCACGTCATTTAACGTTTAACTCAAGCCATTTTTGTTACCGGACTCTTATCACTTAACATTAGTAACTGTTTTAGTTGCCTTGTTTATCCAATAACATTCATTAATTAATCAATCGTTTAACCCAAGCAATTTTCATTACTTCCGCCTCTCGAGGCAAAATGTCAATCAGAACGTTGCGCCCGCAAACTTCAAATAAACGATAAATAAGGCGAGTAATAAAAATGGATAAAGTTGAAAGATAAGTTGATTAAACTTGAGTCAAATAAAACTACTTATCAGTCAAAGCGTCAATTCATATGCATTTTATTGACTCTACATTTAATTTACGGGCATTTTAATCAGCCATATTTTTGATGTACAGACCTGAGTTTTGTCGTTGAAGAGAATAAAAGAATCCGTCGTGTAAACTTACGCCATCTGCAGGCTGAGATGGTGTTGGCGTGACCCGGATGTGACATTTGCCAAGCTGATGACATATCGCGATATTAATTGTGAGATTTCCTTACCAGCTTTGCTCTTCGCAGAAGGGTACAGTGCGGCCGAACAGCGTAAGGAGTGGACTCCTTGGTAGACGTTTCGACCAGTGTTTCGCCCGATTTTACTACAAAGGTGTGATGAATGTTTTCTTGGCACACCATGGGTCCTCTGAAATCGGTAGACATTTGAACAGAAGGGCTTACCTATGTATTGTGACCAAGTGCATCCCTTCATGCAGCTGCTTAAATTATGGCAGAAGGACACTTTCAACAAGACAAGAAACCCTGCCGCAAGGGTTGTATAATCACGGATTTGTTCCAGTATCAAGACAGCAAATTTTCAATGTTTCCCTGGCCTTCACAGTCCCCAGATCTTAATCCTATAGAACATCCCTGGGTAAAGGTATAAAACAGCAGTTTAGAACATGTCAGTCCCTCCATGTAATTTGAGAGAAAATATCCTATGAAGATTGGACCAAGATTCCTGCCGAGTATTTTCAGCACATAGTGCTGTGCCAGAAAGAATTGCTGCAGTTCTGGAGGCCAAAGAAGGTCCAACATGCTATTAAATGGGTGTACTTAAGCCAGATACACTGTGTCCTATAATAGGATGTTGCTGGAACGTATGTGGATGTTGTTGGAATGGCCGCAGAGTTGCAGCAGCAGTACAGGTAGTCTGTGATCCTTTCCCCCATCCGAGTGAGTTTGCCCTGTTACACGGGGTCGAGTTATGATGTGAATGTTCAATTACACAGGATGGATTGTGGGCGACGGAACCGAACGGCCTTCAGGATTCAAGTAGAGAAAGGTGAAACTTCTCCAGCCTTTGAGTTAATCACAGGACTATTGCATAGCAATTAGGGATAACAGAACAGCTTTCGGGGGGTTTGGGTGGGGTGCCTTATCCGCCCCTTTAACAGAGTAGTCACAATTCAAATTTCCCTTGTTCCATTGTTTACAAGGCATTATACATGTGGTTTATTTATAGTGCACGGGGTAATATGCAGCGAGTCTGGTCTGTCTGCTTTGGAAGAGAAACATTTGGCCAAAAGAGCAAGACACAGCCAGGAGGATGATTGGTAAGAGCAGATCATAATATGCACCTTAAAGCTGTACACTACAGCTAGGTCCTGTTCCATGACTGCATATATAAATTTACTACTGACATTGTCATTTGTATCTGGCCATTTACAGTGCACTCTTGCTCAATGCAGCACTTGAAGCTGATTTTCCATTGTGTAGTTATTATGTTCAAGAGATGTTTGACCCAGTCAGGGTGACACACTTTAGTGAGGGCAGCAGTATCCTAGAGGACACTACAGACAGTGACGGAGACATCTCAGAGCGCGAGGTGAGAGGTTGAGTTTTTTGTTACTCTCTCTACGACATACTTTTCATGCCAGGTACTATTGTCCAGTTCAGCCCAATTTAATTTACTGCCTTGTATTATCATATATAAATTGCTGAACGATATATATATATATATATATATATATATATATATATATATATAGAGGTTGGAAATTGGTTGTGTAAAAATGAATTGTGATTGTTAAGCCACACAGATGTAAGTGGACATCAAGGGAAAAAATAGTGTGGGTGCCAAGTATGGTGATTGTATCTTTAAAGCTGTAGGAAATGTTACTTTCAGAATGTTTGTGAGATAAAAAAAAAAAAAAAGATATAATTACTATCCATGGTGGAATTGAATGTGTTGCAGACAACATAGGCAGGGATTAGACTGAAAAATATCAGAGTATTCTTAGTGCCGTTTATTGCTGTTGTCAGAGGTTATGCAGCCATATCCTCCCTAGCAAGTATGGCTTCTTCTTCTAACTGTTTGGCCACCTGCAGACACAAGTACCGTGTTGAGCAATATTTAATTACATCTACTCCAAATGCATATTTAATTGCATTGTTAGTATTTATGCAAAACAAGTGTTAGGATTGCCCTGCTCCATTGCAGACTTTCTCACTCTAGCAAATGCGGCTTCCACCTCCTCAATCAGTTGATCCGCATCATTTTCATAGGAAACATCATTAGTAAAAGATGTTTGAGGAACAATCTTAAAATTCACATCTGGATCTCGCATCTTTCTGTAAGAATCCAGTGTCAACTGCAACTATGAGGAGAAACAGTGTTAAGCAATATTTAATTACATCTACTTGAAATGCATAGTTCATAGCATTGTGAGAATTTGTGGAAAACAAGTGTTAGGATTGCTCTGCTCCACTGCAGACTTTCTCACTCTAGCAAAGATGGCTTCCACGTCCTCAATATATTTATCCCAGTCATTGTCATGGAAAATCTGAGTCTTTTCAGGAAACATCATGACATTCATATGTGGAGGTTCTGTCTTTTTGGAAGAGTCCAGTTCCACCTGTAGATATGAGTAGAAATATTGTTGACCAGTATTTAAATACATTTAATTGAAATATGACTTTAATTACATTTTGATACATTTGTAATTTATCATTTGTATTGGACTGGAAAGGAAACAAATACAATTTTTTATCGCATATCCATTATCACATAGCCTGCAGGCCTAATGATGTAAAAATGTGCCCCCAAATGTTCAACAGAAATAACAGGACCTGACACACTAAGGTACCGTAGACCCATTCAAATTGTGCTATTGGAACAATAAATTCCAATGCATTCAGTCATTTTAGCTAGTGTTGATTTTGATTCTCGCCACAATTATACTAATAATCAGCGTTACAACTCAGCATGCAAAGTCACCGAACAGTCGACTGTTAATTCTATAGTAAGGAGAATGTAAAACAAACAAACAAAAAACCCACCAACAGTATTTTTTTTCCTGTAACTGACAAAGATTACGTATGCTAAATGTATGTGTCCTAAATATATTCTAAATACATTTACATTAGTGGTTTTAATTAATTTCTCCAACATTTGTTGAAATGCATTTGTAATTTATATTCAGAGACATTTCAGTGTACTTAAGTACAAGCATTAAATTAGCATCACTGTTCACCATAGCTGTTTTTCCATTTTTTGTGGCTTTTGTCCCTTGCCTCAGTATGGCTTTAAATCATTTGTCTTGGTTCTACTTTACTTACTATGGCTGATTCAGTTGTCTGAGTAGTCAAGTCATTCTTCGTTAAATGGTTTGTTCTAGTGTCTGTTTAAAAAGTAACAGAAAATGTCTTATTAGCATTGTATAGATACTTAGAACACTTCTACGTAGATCTCTCTCTCTCTCAGACACACACACAGTTCATCCAAGTGGTGGCTGTGGTCAGAACTTACCCTTAAAGAAGTCATCATCTGAGGTGGAGTTCCTTCTATTAACACCCTTCCGACAACAGCAAGTGAAGAATAGCACAAGTTGTGTGAATGTTCTGGCAGGGATCTGGGCTCGTGTCTTTTCATTTTTCTTTTTCCTATATTGACCAAATATCCCATGGTTTTCCTTTTCATACTTCTCAGAAGGAACAGGTTCCTTGCATCTTGGATTACAGTAGTAACTACTGGACTGACCCATAATAAATTTTGTTTTGAAAATCCAACTAACCGGCACTACTTGATAACAGAAGAGATCGTTTGGGTAAAACAGAAATGTGATCGGTAGACTAAAATTGGTTCACAGAAATTGCTCATTTGAAAAATCTGTTCTTTGACTACATCATAATTGCATAATTGATGCGGATGCATTATGACATCGCACGTCACGTCTGCAATAGATTTAGATTTACACCAACTTTAAAGAGAAAATGATGATTAGCAAATGTAGTTGCTAGTGATTGTCTAGTGATTGCAAGCAACGACTATTCGTGCTCTGCATTCTTGCGTATTTATTTATGCTAGGCTGTACATAACGCAGCCTTAAAAACATGGGATAGAAATCCCCATGTAACACAATTCTGTCCAAATACATGGCTAGCTAGCAAGTTATTTTACAATCCCATTTAGCACATATATCGCCGCGAATGTCCTGAACAAAACACGCTGTACCTAATCCCCATAAATGACATATCTCTCACTGAATAAAAACTTGTATGCTTCAACAGTATACAGTGGGAGAAATGGCGATCACCTTTAAAAGGATTTCTTACTGTAGGCCTATTATAAACAACATGGAGGAAATTAAAATAAAAATACTTCAGTTAGACCGTGGACACAGGCTGCTAATAAGTCAAGTAATTGAAACTGGATGGACTGCTTAATTATGTAACAACACAACATTTATGGTGACGAGGATGTTTCACACATACACTCTTAAGTGATGCTGACCTCAATATCCACATTTCACATTGTTACTGTACCACTGTAGATGAACCTAAACCTCACATTCTCGTCACGTTGATAAGCTTTTTGAAAGTTCCGCTCTGCACGTCTCTGAAAAGCAGGCGAGTTCATCTCCTGGAAACATAAAAGCATGACACTAATGTAAATCTTTCACTTTGTTCTTATATGCGAGTTGTCAATAATTCAAAATTCTTGTTAAAACTGTGGAACTCTGTTGCAGCTCACTCTCTCTGTTTTGCATTGCCAGATCGCTGAACAGGAGCATGTCCGGCTTTGACACACGTGCCCTGCGCTGACCAGTACCGCCAGCAACCACAACACGTGGAGACGTAATCCTCTTTAACTACTTGTCCTTCCTCCATGTATATACACTCAAAACTCCAGTTTAGAGTGGTTAATGGCACTTACGCCAGCACACTGTACCGGTTTGATCACCTGTAGTCAGAGATGCACGGACCCGTTGGTGCGTACGCGTAACTCGGAGCGGGTGCTGCTCTCCAAGGTTATGCTGCTGCTTACTGTCACTCTCTCACGAGCACAAGTCCTCGTCTACTTTAACAAGGCTAAGTCACTGATAATGTAATAACAAACATGTTTGACAAAATACTAGGTCATGGTTTGCAGTCTAAAGTCCTTCTGACTTGCTGAGAGTTAGCCTGATTTGATTTAGCTTGTTCTTAACCTTTGTTTAGTATGTTACATAAAAGCTCATGGAAATATTTCAGATGTAACATAAATGTACCTGACCATTTTCACTGAAAGAGACTGGTAGCTACAGGATTACATGAAGCTACAATCAGAATCGATTTCTAGTCACCGAGCATTATTGTTGTGAATAATTAGAATTTAAATTAATTCATATTTTGTTAATTATGTAAATAAGTTACAATCTTGGAAGATAGTTTGTATTCTGTTTCTATATGACAGTTATATATTTTTTTGTTTGTTTGTTTGTTTTCTTAGTGTAAATCATGATCTTATAGTTTGTTTTCTAAGTGTGTTTCCAAATTGCCTTTGACTGCTGTATGCCTAATTGCAGCATTTAACCCCTCATTTCGTCTCTAATTTTTGACATGTACTCTTGTCTTGCATAAGTGGAAAGTCGATCAGCCCCCGTTTAAAAATGGTGAGCTTTTACTGTCACGTTAATAACATCACGCACGCGCACACCTAATGCTTTGACTGTCCTGCACTTTAAATATCTTCTGCACATAATGGAGGGTGTGCATAGTTATCAGTTCCCTTCGTGCAAAAGGGTTGTCTTAGGTTACTGTAAAGTCTAACGCACATTTGGAATCCTTTCTTTTGCTGAGATGTTACTAGCTCACATGATACTCAAAAATGAGCACAATCATCGAAATGCGGACATCATTGGGTACAGGGGTGCCTAGCCATAGTCATGAATAACTGAATATAAAAGGCTGAACAATCTACTATAAGCAATTGCATATTTCATTAGGTTTTTTTTTTTTTAATAGGCTGTAGTAACTTCAGGAGCTCAGGCAGGGGAACATTAATATTTATGAGTGGCTATGCCACACCCACTGAAATAAAAGCTGAGGATGTCATTGCAGAGGTAGGAGAAGCCAGAGCAGAATATTACAGAATATTACATTATTACATTGATTGAATAGTGGCTCTGTCTGCCCTGGGGGTATTATTGAAACCCAAAGGCTGAAAGGATGGGGAGAGAGAGAGAGAGAGAGAGAGAGAGAGAGAGAGAGAGCATGTGTGAACATATTCTTGTCACTGTACGGCTCCTCCCCCCAAACGTCTCCCCGTGTGTGTTTGCTTGTGTGTGTGTGTGTGTGTGTTCATCCGTGTGGCCACGCCCCTTTGTGTTTCACGCCTGCTCTTCGTTGTGTTGTTATTGTTTGCGTATATAAGTCCTTTGTGTAAACATTAACGTTGTCAGTGTTTGATCCCACGATAGCCTTAGTGCTACGTTGTCTTCCATGTCTCTAAATAAACATCGCTGTATGCATCACGGCTCCTCTTTTGTATCCTGCCAAGCCTCCCTGCGTTACAATTATGATCAAATTTGATAAAATACTAGGTCATAGTTTGCAGTCTGAAGTATTTTTGACCTGCTGAGAGTTAGCCTGATTTGATTTAGCCTGTTCCTAACCTTTGTTTAGTATGTTGCGTAAAAGCTCATGGAAATATTTCAGATGTAACATACATGTAATTGACCTAGTAGAGCAAAATTACAGAATTGTAAGGAAGAAGTGACGTTCTTGGGGCATATCATTAAGGGAAATACACACGGGCTGTCTCAAAACTGAGCACAAGCCATAATTTCGCTACCTAAACCATAGTGGCATACTCCCCTCTTACTGTTTTAGTCCCACACGCAGTACACCAAATACTGCAGGACCAAAGAGTGTCACACTTATCAGCCCAATGGTAGCTGAGATACCACACTACCCTCTTAGATATGCCTAATATAACTGTCAAAAGGTGTATAACACTGAACCCAGCTACACTCCTTCCTACGGAGGAGGATGGAGATCCACAAGACTGCACAGCAGTCTTAGCTTAAGTATGTACACCGCAGGTTGATCTCTTTGAAGAAGCCATAAGTAACCCAGACCTATGCCTCTATGTGGACGGGTCAGCAAGCAGGGACGACACAGGGGTCAATAGGGCGGCATACGCGGCAGTAACAGATCATGAAATACTTGAAACAGAAGTATTACCGTCCTCCTATTCAGCGCAGGCTGCTGAACCAGTAGCACTGACGGAAGCATGCCAATTAGCTGCAGACAAAACTGTTAATGATTTTGGAGCCATATGGAAACATAGGCAATTCCGGACAAGCTCGGGTAAATATATTAGACATCACCATCTTGCTAGAAGCCATTTTGCTGCCAAAGACAATTGCAGTTGTTAAGTGTGCAGCTCACAGGACTACAGAAGACCAAATCAGCAAGGGGAATAATTTTGTAGATAGAGTAACAAAGGCAGCTGCAACTAACACCGCTGTGCAAGCAATACAGGAAACCGCTGCTACCCCGCATGCCACATTACGGGAGATTCAGTCAGGGGCTACCGCCACCGAACGCACCAGGTGGAGACAACTAGACTGCGCAGTGTACGATGGTGCTTGGACACACACACCTACGGGCAAACCTTGCCTAGCCAAATCATACATGCAGGGCCTAATCAGAATTGCTCATGGGCGTAGCCATATGAGCAAAGGGGGAATCGTGGACAGCATATTAAAGTTGCGCCAGAACTCACAATACTTACCCAAAACTTTTGTTCCAGCTGTCTTGTTTGTGCGCAGCACTCCCCAAAGGGAACCAAGCACGGTGGACAGGACCACACCAAGTCCTGTTAACAACCCACACTGCTGTCAAAATAGAAGGACGAGGAACCTGGGTACATCACGCACACTGTAAGAAGGCTCCGACACCAGCCCCAACTCCAAGCAGCAGCACCCCAACAGACTAGGTCGGAACTGTGTTGAGTAGGGTGTTAAAGGCAAGGCCTACCCTTTCGACACTCGGAACCGTCAACCTCTCGCCTCTTGCTGATCCTGCCGACTACACCAATTTCTGTGGTGGAATTTTGAATAAACAGCAAGTCAGACGTGATTAAAAGAGTAATTTTATAAAGAAAATAAGGCATACAAAACACAGCTGTGTGAGAGCTAATGCTCTAAGCAAAAGTTCTAAAGGGGTAGACTGGCTCTGCTCCTTATACCTAAACTTCACATCCTGGAAGGGATGTCCTGTCATCCTGTATACCCATTTCCTGCTCCTTGTTGCACTAAGCACTTCTGCACATATCAGGATGCTCTGTTCCACCAGGACAGACACAGTTTGCTAGATCCTCTTTATCAGGATTAGTCGCACGACACATGCAAGATCACGAAGCAGCTGATTCAGCAGTCGTTTTGTTCACACAATATACAAAGACAGAATGTGCAGACTAAACTATTCATATAGGATTACATAGAGAAAGGATTAACATGATTATATATGAATCACATGATAATACATGATCGAATAATAATTTCCATCACACTAGAAACAGACCTCCAGGCCCAAGAGGTCACACAGTCGTGCCCAGCAAAGTAGTGCTGGGCCAGGGCACACTTCATGCACTTTGTGCCTTTAAATAATACTACAACCAGATTTCCAAGCCCAAGAGGTCACACAGTCATGCCCAGCAAAGTAGCTCTGGGCCTGGGCACACTTCACGCAGTTTGACCCTTTGAATAATACTACAACCAGACTTCCAGGCCCAATAGGTCACACAGTCATACTCAGCAAGGTTGCGTTAAACCTGGGAACACTTCACGCAGTTTGACCATTTAAATAAAACTAGAAACAGACTTCCAGGCCCAAGAGGTCACACAGTCATGCCCAGCAAAGTAGCTCTGGGCCTGGGCACACTTGACGCAGTTTGACCCTTTAAATAATACTAAAACCAGACTTCCAGGCCCAAGAGGTCACACAGTCAGGCCCAGCAAAGTAGCTCTGGGCCTGGGCACACTTCACGCAGTTTGACCCTTTGAATAATACTACAACCAGACTTCCAGGCCCAATAGGTCACACAGTCGTGCCCAACAAAGTAGTGCTGAGACAGGGCACACTTCATGCACTTTGTGCGTTTAAATAATACTACAGCCAGATTTCCAAGCCCAAGAGGTCACACAGTCATGCCCAGCTAAGTAGCTCTGGGCCTGGGCACAATTCACGCAGTTTGACCCTTTAAATAAAACTAGAAACAGACTTCCAGGCCCAAGAGGTCACACAGTCATGCCCAGCAAAGTAGCTCTGGGCTTGCGCACACTTCACGCAGTTTGACCCTTTGACCATTTTTGGCAGATTTCACCACGTTATTACGAACGTGGATACGTTATCTTAGAATTATAAGCAGTGTGAGATGTGAAGCTAAGTGAAGCACATGTGCAGAATTTCTAACAATAGCCTGTTTTGTATAGCCTGGCTAACTGACCAATCAGTGAAATGAAATGTGGTTGCTGAGCCTGTTGCAGCTGGGTCAATTTAATTTGGTTTCATTGTGTTTAATTTTAAACTCAGCTGCGTGCCATGAGACACAAGTTTATCTGAGCATTTTTTGTTTTAATGCCGACTTAACCTAGCCATGTTTTACAGTTATCTTGAAATAATTAAGGTTCATCGCTAGAGGGTGCTGTTCATCTTTTTTTTCTTTTTCTTTTTTGTATTATTGATCAGGAAAAAACTATAAAATAGATGAAGTGGACGCAAACCTTGCCTAGCCAAATCATACATGCAGGGCCTAATCAGAATTGCTCATGGGCGTAGCCATATGAGCAAAGGGGGAATCGTGGACAGCATATTAAAGTTGCGCCAGAACTCACAATACTTACCCAAAACTTTTGTTCCAGCTGTCTTGTTTGTGCGCAGCACTCCCCAAAGGGAACCAAGCACGGTGGACAGGACCACACCAAGTCCTGTTAACAACCCACACTGCTGTCAAAATAGAAGGACGAGGAACCTGGGTACATCACACACACTGTAAGAAGGCTCCGACACCAGCCCCAACTCCAAGCAGCAGCACCCCAACAGACTAGGTCGGAACTGTGTTGAGTAGGGTGTTAAAGGCAAGGCCTACCCTTTCGACACTCGGAACCGTCAACCTCTCGCCTCTTGCTGATCCTGCCGACTACACCAATTTCTGTGGTGGAATTTTGAATAAACAGCAAGTCAGACGTGATTAAAAGAGTAATTTTATAAAGAAAATAAGGCATACAAAACACAGCTGTGTGAGAGCTAATGCTCTAAGCAAAAGTTCTAAAGGGGTAGACTGGCTCTGCTCCTTATACCTAAACTTCACATCCTGGAAGGGATGTCCTGTCATCCTGTATACCCATTTCCTGCTCCTTGTTGCACTAAGCACTTCTGCACATATCAGGATGCTCTGTTCCACCAGGACAGACACAGTTTGCTAGATCCTCTTTATCAGGATTAGTCGCACGACACATGCAAGATCACGAAGCAGCTGATTCAGCAGTCGTTTTGTTCACACAATATACAAAGACAGAATGTGCAGACTAAACTATTCATATAGGATTACATAGAGAAAGGATTAACATGATTATATATGAATCACATGATAATACATGATCGAATAATAATTTCCATCACACTAGAAACAGACCTCCAGGCCCAAGAGGTCACACAGTCGTGCCCAGCAAAGTAGTGCTGGGCCAGGGCACACTTCATGCACTTTGTGCCTTTAAATAATACTACAACCAGATTTCCAAGCCCAAGAGGTCACACAGTCATGCCCAGCAAAGTAGCTCTGGGCCTGGGCACACTTCACGCAGTTTGACCCTTTGAATAATACTACAACCAGACTTCCAGGCCCAATAGGTCACACAGTCATACTCAGCAAGGTTGCGTTAAACCTGGGAACACTTCACGCAGTTTGACCATTTAAATAAAACTAGAAACAGACTTCCAGGCCCAAGAGGTCACACAGTCATGCCCAGCAAAGTAGCTCTGGGCCTGGGCACACTTGACGCAGTTTGACCCTTTAAATAATACTAAAACCAGACTTCCAGGCCCAAGAGGTCACACAGTCAGGCCCAGCAAAGTAGCTCTGGGCCTGGGCACACTTCACGCAGTTTGACCCTTTGAATAATACTACAACCAGACTTCCAGGCCCAATAGGTCACACAGTCGTGCCCAACAAAGTAGTGCTGAGACAGGGCACACTTCATGCACTTTGTGCGTTTAAATAATACTACAGCCAGATTTCCAAGCCCAAGAGGTCACACAGTCATGCCCAGCTAAGTAGCTCTGGGCCTGGGCACAATTCACGCAGTTTGACCCTTTAAATAAAACTAGAAACAGACTTCCAGGCCCAAGAGGTCACACAGTCATGCCCAGCTAAGTAGCTCTGGGCCTGGGCACAATTCACGCAGTTTGACCCTTTAAATAAAACTAGAAACAGACTTCCTGGCCCAAGAGGTCACACAGTCATACTCAGCAAGGTTGCGTTAAACCTGGGCACACTTCACGCAGTTTGACCATTTAAATAAAACTAGAAACAGACTTCCAGGCCCAAGAGGTCACACAGTCATGCCCAGCAAAGTAGCTCTGGGCCTGCGCACACTTCACGCAGTTTGACCCTTTAGATAATACTACAACCAGACTTCCAGGCCCAAGAGGTCACACAGTCATGCCCAGCAAAGTAGCTCTGGGCTTGCGCACACTTCACGCAGTTTGACCCTTTGACCATTTTTGGCAGATTTCACCACGTTATTACGAACGTGGATACGTTATCTTAGAATTATAAGCAGTGTGAGATGTGAAGCTAAGTGAAGCACATGTGCAGAATTTCTAACAATAGCCTGTTTTGTATAGCCTGGCTAACTGACCAATCAGTGAAATGAAATGTGGTTGCTGAGCCTGTTGCAGCTGGGTCAATTTAATTTGGTTTCATTGTGTTTAATTTTAAACTCAGCTGCGTGCCATAAGACACAAGTTTATCTGAGCATTTTTTGTTTTAATGCCGACTTAACCTAGCCATGTTTTACAGTTATCTTGAAATAATTAAGGTTCATCGCTAGAGGGTGCTGTTCATCTTTTTTTTCTTTTTCTTTTTTGTATTATTGATCAGGAAAAAACTATAAAATAGATGAAGTGGACGCAAACCTTGCCTAGCCAAATCATACATGCAGGGCCTAATCAGAATTGCTCATGGGCGTAGCCATATGAGCAAAGGGGGAATCGTGGACAGCATATTAAAGTTGCGCCAGAACTCACAATACTTACCCAAAACTTTTGTTCCAGCTGTCTTGTTTGTGCGCAGCACTCCCCAAAGGGAACCAAGCACGGTGGACAGGACCACACCAAGTCCTGTTAACAACCCACACTGCTGTCAAAATAGAAGGACGAGGAACCTGGGTACATCACACACACTGTAAGAAGGCTCCGACACCAGCCCCAACTCCAAGCAGCAGCACCCCAACAGACTAGGTCGGAACTGTGTTGAGTAGGGTGTTAAAGGCAAGGCCTACCCTTTCGACACTCGGAACCGTCAACCTCTCGCCTCTTGCTGATCCTGCCGACTACACCAATTTCTGTGGTGGAATTTTGAATAAACAGCAAGTCAGACGTGATTAAAAGAGTAATTTTATAAAGAAAATAAGGCATACAAAACACAGCTGTGTGAGAGCTAATGCTCTAAGCAAAAGTTCTAAAGGGGTAGACTGGCTCTGCTCCTTATACCTAAACTTCACATCCTGGAAGGGATGTCCTGTCATCCTGTATACCCATTTCCTGCTCCTTGTTGCACTAAGCACTTCTGCACATATCAGGATGCTCTGTTCCACCAGGACAGACACAGTTTGCTAGATCCTCTTTATCAGGATTAGTCGCACGACACATGCAAGATCACGAAGCAGCTGATTCAGCAGTCGTTTTGTTCACACAATATACAAAGACAGAATGTGCAGACTAAACTATTCATATAGGATTACATAGAGAAAGGATTAACATGATTATATATGAATCACATGATAATACATGATCGAATAATAATTTCCATCACACTAGAAACAGACCTCCAGGCCCAAGAGGTCACACAGTCGTGCCCAGCAAAGTAGTGCTGGGCCAGGGCACACTTCATGCACTTTGTGCCTTTAAATAATACTACAACCAGATTTCCAAGCCCAAGAGGTCACACAGTCATGCCCAGCAAAGTAGCTCTGGGCCTGGGCACACTTCACGCAGTTTGACCCTTTGAATAATACTACAACCAGACTTCCAGGCCCAATAGGTCACACAGTCGTGCCCAACAAAGTAGTGCTGGGACAGGGCACACTTCATGCACTTTGTGCGTTTAAATAATACTACAGCCAGATTTCCAAGCCCAAGAGGTCACACAGTCATGCCCAGCTAAGTAGCTCTGGGCCTGGGCACAATTCACGCAGTTTGACCCTTTAAATAAAACTAGAAACAGACTTCCTGGCCCAAGAGGTCACACAGTCATACTCAGCAAGGTTGCTTTAAACCTGGGCACACTTCACGCAGTTTGACCATTTAAATAAAACTAGAAACAGACTTCCAGGCCCAAGAGGTCACACAGTCATGCCCAGCAAAGTAGCTCTGGGCCTGGGCACACTTCACGCAGTTTGACCCTTTAGATAATACTACAACCAGACATCCAGGCCCAAGAGGTCACACAGTCATGCCCAGCAAAGTAGCTCTGGGCCTGGGCACACTTGACGCAGTTTGACCCTTTAAATAATACTAAAACCAGACTTCCAAGCCCAAGCGGTCACACAGTCAGGCCCAGCAAAGTAGCTCTGGGCCTGGGCACACTTCATGCAGTTTGACCCTTTAAATAAAACTAGAAACAGACTTCCTGGCCCAAGAGGTCACACAGTCATGCCCAGCAAAGTAGCTCTGGGCCTGGGCACACTTCACGCAGTTTGACCATTTAAATAAAACTAGAAACAGACTTCCAGGCCCAAGAAGTCACACAGTCATGCCCAGCAAAGTAGCTCTGGGCCTGGGCACACTTCACGCAGTTTGACCCTTTAGATAATACTACAACCAGACTTCCAGGCCCAAGAGGTCACACAGTCATGCCCAGCAAAGTAGCTCTGGGCCTGGGCACACTTCACGCAGTTTGACCATTTAAATAAAACTAGAAACAGACTTCCAGGCCCAAGAGGTCACACAGTCATGCCCAGCAAAGTAGCTCTGGGCCTGCGCACACTTCACGCAGTTTGACCATTTAAATAAAACTAGAAACAGACTTCCTGGCCCAAGAGGTCACACAGTCATGCCCAGCAAGGTTGCTTTAAACGTGGGCACACTTCAGACCGTTTCACTCTTTAAATCATTCAAAGCACCACATTTCAAGGCCCAAGAGGTCATAGAATCATGCCCATCAAAATAGCTCTGGGCCTGGGCACACTTCACGCAGTTTGACCATTTAAATAAAACTAGAACCAGACTTCCAGGCCCAAGAGGTCACACAGTCATGCCCAGCAAAGTAGCTCTGGGCCTGGGCACACTTGACGCAGTTTGACCCTTTAAATAATACTAAAACCAGACTTCCAGGCCCAAGAGGTCACACAGTCAGGCCCAGCAAAGTATCTCTGGGCCTGGGCACACTTCACGCAGTTTGACCATTTAAATAAAACTAGAAACAGACTTCCAGGCCCAAGAGGTCACACAGTCATGCCCAGCAAAGTAGCTCTGGGCCTGCGCACACTTCACGCAGTTTGACCCTTTAGATAATACTACAACCAGACTTCCAGGCCCAAGAGGTCACACAGTCATGCCCAGCAAAGTAGCTCTGGGCCTGCGCACACTTCACGCAGTTTGACCGTTTAAATAAAACTAGAAACAGACTTCCTGGCCCAAGAGGTCACACAGTCATGCCCAGCAAGGTTGCTTTAAACGTGGGCACACTTCAGACCGTTTCACTCTTTAAATCATTCAAAGCACCACATTTCAAGGCCCAAGAGGTCATAGAATCATGCCCATCAAAATAGCTCTGGGCCTGGGCACACTTCACGCAGTTTGACCATTTAAATAAAACTAGAACCAGACTTCCAGACCCAAGAGGTCACACAGTCATCCCCAGCAATGTAGCTCTGGACCTTGGAACACTTTATGCAGTTTGACCCTTTAAATAATACTACAACCAGACTTCCAGGCCCAAGAGTTCACACAGTCATGCCCAGCAAAGTAGCTCTGGGCCTGGGCACACTTCACGCAGTTTGACCCTTTGACCATTTTTGGCAGATTTCACCACGTTATTACGAACGTGGATACGTTATCTTAGAATTATAAGCAGTGTGAGATGTGAAGCTAAGTGAAGCACATGTGCAGAATTTCTAACAATAGCCTGTTTTGTATAGCCTGGCTAACTGACCAATCAGTGAAATGAAATGTGGTTGCTGAGCCTGTTGCAGCTGGGTCAATTTAATTTGATTTCATTGTGTTTAATTTTAAACTCAGCTGCGTGCCATGAGACACAAGTTTATCTGAGCATTTTTTGTTTTAATGCCGACTTAACCTAGCCATGTTTTACAGTTATCTTGAAATAATTAAGGTTCATCGCTAGAGGGTGCTGTTCATTTTTTTTTTCTTTTTCTTTTTTGTATTATTGATCAGGAAAAAACTATAAAATAGATGAAGTGGACGTTTTCTATGTATCATATGGAATTTGAGTAGATGAGTGAATGTTACTATGTAAATGTATAAGAATTTGTGCATAAGATTATTATGAGATTATTTATAATCAAACGACTACACTGTACAACCACATCTTCCTTTTATTTACATATTATACAGATATTTACAGATATTTATATTTTACTTACAGAGCAGCTCCTCATTGGTTCGGCTCAGAAGCTTCTTTTCGATGTCCTCTTTCTCCAGGTACTCCTGCAGGTTAGGCATCTCCTCCGCCAACCGCCTGAGGGCAGAAGAGACGTGGTGTGACGCGTAGCCTGCTGTTAAAGGCTACAGATATAGTACATCTGTGAGGCTAACAGCGCTTATTATATGAAGCCTTATAGAGGTCATATGGAATGATCTCATTCGATCAACCCTAATGTAACCCTTACAAACTTTCATGAACTCATTTGAATAACACTACCATAGCCCTTAAGAATTTTCCTAAAATGTTTTAGGATGTTCTGAACAGAGTATCTCTTAAAGGTTAAATCCCTTGCAGGTCTTAGTCCTGCTCATCCCACATGCTGATGTGTGAGTGAAACAGTGCATAGGTGTAGAGACCTGGACTTGGCGAGATGCAGGCCTATCCTCTCAGTCTGGTGCTATTCTGTTACTAGAGGACCTGAACACGCTTCTCCAACAGCACGTTCTTCTGGGCCTGATGACAACACGCACACACATGCACACGCACACACACGGGCACACATACAGACATACAGATACTGTTTAATTTCTTCACATCTGTAGATACACTAGCATAAGTTGATATATACGTTTATGAGTTTGATTATGAGCTGATTTCAACTTGACAGGTACAGAGTATATAGTATACATAGAGAGTGCATAGTTTTACCAGGTTGAGTGCTACAGATTCTTGTGATGAAAGGTGACAAACCCAGCGATATGAAGAAAACAAGTACTGGGTTAGTCCCTTAAAGGTTTAAAGGAGTCTCCCTTAAAGGTCTTAGTCCTGCTCATACCACATGCTGATGTGTGAGTGAAACAGTGCAGAGGTGTAGAGACCTGGACTTGGCGACATGCAGGTCTTTCCTGGCAATTAGTGCTGCATTCTGCTGCAGGAGAACCAGAACATGCTTCTCCCCACACACACACACACACGGGCACACATACAGGTGCGCACATATACACAGATACACATTCTGTTTAATTTCTTCACATCTGCAGACTAGAGTAAGCTGAGGGTATAGTGTTAAACCAGGTACTACATAAACAGTATACAGTATATATACAGAGGATATAGTGTTAAACCAGGTACTACATACAGAGTATATAGTATACATACAGAGTATATAGTTTTACCAAAAGATCGTGCTGATCTTTGATCTCCTGGTTCTTCATCTCCAGCACCACTTTCAGACTCATAATGTCCTCCTCTATGGGCTGGTTTAACACACACGCACACACACGCGCACACGCACACACACACGAATCATCACTACAGCCAGTACAATGGAAAGGTGGGAATGTGTACTGAATGTGTACTGACGTTATAAGTGAAAGGTGGAGGTACTGGTGGATGTGTACTGACACTACAAGGGATCTCTACCTGCAGTGACAGTCTGAGCTTCTCATGTTCTTCCTCCAGAGATTTCTTCTCCTGTTCACAGGCCATTTTCATATCTGCCAGAGCAAGTATCATTACTGCTGGATATATATATATATATATATATATATATATATATATATATATATATATATATATATATATACAACACAGATTGCATTACTACTGGATATATAAAATATAATATATATAGTACAATAGATATATTAGTATCACTTTTATTGGAGCCTAAAGGCTAACATTCATTATTAGTTATGTTAGTATTATTGCATTTCCATAGTACTTACTCTTGATGGACCTGTTATGCTCCTCCTCCTCCTGCTGTTTCTGCAGGAGCTCTGTCTCCTCCTGCTGTTTGTGTTTCAGCATCTCCTGAAGAACCTGCAGCTCCGTCTGCTTCTGCAACCTCAACTCCTTCAGCTGCTCCAACAAACCGTTCTCCAACTCCTGCTTCTCACACCGCAAACACTCCAATCGGGCCACAGGCCCCACTACTGACACAGAACCACACACACACACACACACACACACACACACACACACACACACACACACAAAGAGAGACAAACAGAAAGACACATAGACATATGAAATTAGAAAGCCATATAGTGTAGAAATAGATTGATGTTATTCAGGGAGCTCATTTATAAAACTTTGTGGATTCCAAAATGAAAGTGTGTGTATTCTGCACAAATAACAGGAAATGGCATATACCCCCCCAAAAAATTTGATTTCTAAAGCCTCGAATATGAATTATTGGGAGATAGAGGCGACAATGCAGCGCTAAAGACAAAAAAGGAATTTTTACCACAGGTATGAGTGGCAGCACCAGCAACCGCAGGTGTGAGTGGCATTATATTTACATTTACCCTCCACATCCTTTGTGTCTGTGTATTCGTCCTCGATGCGTCCAGCACACCATCTCCAGAAACGCCTCATTTTTCCTCTGTCCTCTTCAGTGTCTTTCCACAGACTGATCTGTAAAGGTGTTCATGGGATTCCCCTCACGTGTGACATTGGGCCACAGGACATATGGGGTTCTAAAGTTCCAAGAGTGTAGATGAGTTGTTTTTCTTTGAATTTCCTAATTTCATTGACTCTACCTCAACCTGGATTGATTAACCATGTACGGCTCACCGGAGACTGTGATACATATAACATCCCAAAGTGTACTTAATTCTGAGCAAAATCTAACTAGCCTCATTACTGCTGAACTATGAGGGGCCATTTAGGGAGAAATCAGGGAAACACTACTTGTACATACATATGAAACATTTTCACATAAATAGCCTACTACTTACATTTGTGTATAATAATTTAAACTTGCATATACACGCACTTGCCCACTCAATCCCTGGTGCGTAAACATAGAGTTGCACTATGCTTATGTTGGTATGGGGGTGTCTGTGTGTATATAACAATTTTCAGTGCGCCCGGAAGTCATTTCATTGTAATTTCAAGGCAGATATTTAACATGTGTACAGTGCGTATAATAGACAGAGGAAGACTGTTGAACTATTAATATTAGGACAGTTATTGACATTTGTGTAATAAGTAGTGCTTCTCTTAATGACAAATGTAACTGTTTTCCCATATAGAATTGTGTGCTTTATATTGTTTGGAAGAACTTTTTCTTCTCATTTAGAAATATGTGGACTAAGTGCTCAGATTGTCTTATTATTTATTATGCTCAGTCTTTCATTGCGTATAATTTTAAACTCAGCTGCGTACCATAAGACACAAGTTAATCTGAGCCTTTTTTGTTCTAACGCCGACTTAACCTAGCCATGTTTTACAGTTATCTTGAAATAATTGAGGTTCATCGCTAGAGGGTGGTGTTCATCTTTTTTTCTTTTCTTTTTTTGTATTATTGTTTAGGGAAAAACTATAAAATAGATGAGGTGGACGTTTTCTATGTATCATATGGAATTTGAGTATACGAGTGAATGTTACTATGTAAATGTATAAGAATTTGTGGATAAAATTATTATGAGATTATTTATAATCAAACAACTACACTATACAACCACATCTTCCTTTTATTTACATATTATACAGATATTTACATTTTATTTACAGAGCAGCTCCTCATTGGTTCGGCTCAGAAGCTTCTTTTCGATGTCCTCTTTCTCCAGGTACTCCTGCAGATTAGGCATCTCCTCCGACAACCGCCTGAGGGCAGAAGAGACGTGGTGTGAATCGTAGCCTGCTGTTAAAAGCTACAGATATAGTACATCTGTGAGGTTAACAGAGGCTAACAACCCCTGAACAGACTTTCTACTCCCAAGGGGCCCAGAGATATTTACCAATAAAGTGCTACGCTCCAGACGGATGAGCGAGAAGCGCATGCGCAATTGCAACGAATTGGAGGAGGAAGTTTAAACAAACGCGCTGACTTTGCATACTCACATCTAGGCCGGGCCAGGTCCAAATGGCCTGCAACTCGGTGCGCATCACCTCCATGACTGTCCCTAACGAACGCCACCTGCCACGCATTCGTCCCATCCCTGGCGGCTTTAAAAAATCGTAGCGTGAAAACGGTGGGTCCGATCCGCGTGCCACTCGAAGTCGATTACAGGGGAGATGCAGCCCTTTCCAAAGAGCCCTGAACAGACTTTCTACTCCGACGTCCATCGCTAGCACCGGCTGAAAGCTGAGTTCCAGAGCTTTTCAACGAGCCCCCGTGCGTCTCTCTTCTCCAAAGTAGCGGAGATATATGAAAGGATAAAAGGGGAAAAGAATAAAATGCGCACCGGTTTCAAATTCGCAGGCTACCTGCGCTGAAGGCGTGGAAAACGAGCACGTGACCGAAAGGCTTCCGTACCCGATGGGTCCAGCTCTCGTGCCCAGTTGGTAGCTCGAAGGCTGTGCATATTCGATGCTGCACGGCCCCTGGGGCTCACGTTTTCAAGGGTCGAAGTGCGCACGTGCCGATGACCGGCAACCTAGCTCCGTGCCTGGGCACAATTCGGGCACTTTGATCCCCTTCAAGTGAATGGATAGATGGGAAAAAACATACTGCCAGGCCCACCGTGTCACATCAACCATGCAGGGCAAAGTGGCTTCGTCCCTGGGCACACTTTCTTGTGATTTGAGCCTTTAAATAATACAGGATCCAGACTTCCAATGCTCTCTAAATCACATGCCCGGCAAAGTAGCCTTAAACCTGGACACACAATGGAGACCATTTGACCTGTTAAATCATACTACAACCAGACTTCCAGGCCCACCAGGTCACACAGTCATGCCCAGCAAAGGAGCTCTGGGCCTGGGCACACTTCACGCAGTTTGACCCTTTAAATAATACTACAACCAGACTTCCAGGCCCAAGAGGTCACACAGTCATGCCCAGCAAAGTAGCTCTGGGCCTGGGCACACTTCACGCAGTTTTACCGTTTAAATAAAACTAGAAACAGACTTCCTGGCCCAAGAGGTCACACAGTCATGCCCAGCAAAGTAGTGCTGGGCCAGGGCACACTTCATGCACTTTGTGCCTTGTGCCTTTAAATAATACTATAACCAGACTTCCAAACCCAAGAGGTCACAGAGTCATGCCCAGGAAAGTCGCTATGGGCCTGGGCAGACCATGCAGTTTGACCCTTTAACCAAAACTAGAAAGAGACCTCCAAGCCCAGGAGGTCACAGAATCATACCCAGTAAAGTAGCTAGCTAGCTATCCAGCTACCGGAAGCACGGTTAACAGTGCAGCCGGTAGCTAGCTAGCTAGCTAGCAGCTCAGTAACCGTACAAATTCGCTTGCTGCTGAAAACTGTCAAGTTGTATTTATAGCTTTCGTTTTAGTTCTCTCAGCTTACTTATTTGTTTTTGTTTTTTTGTTTTTTTTTAGGGAAGTTCAATAATTTCTTAGAAATCTTGGAACATTTTGCCAGTTGGCTTCTAGGAAAGCCTTTCTGCGCACAGACAATAAACACAACCCAGAATTCCTCAAACAGGAATGAATCTACTAATTTACAACACGGTTTAGTAACATTTCAGGCACATGAGTGGAGGAACTAGCAAATTCTAAATGATTAAATCGAAGCTGATAAAAATCCATGAAAATTTAAACTGGTCATGAAAAAATGCTTGTGAATTGAAAATGTAAGTGATCGTTATCTGGAAAAGAAAGGATTAAAACAGTCTTGATTTGATACATTTTAAAAAATGAAATATCAAGTTTTATCATTCGTGACCAAGGGAGTTTCTATGAGGGTGTAAACAACAAATGCATGTAAACTAAAAACTACAGTGGTATATAATTAAATAATTTGAGTAACTTTGTGTCACGTCATTTAACGTTTAACTCAAGCCATTTTTGTTACCGGACTCTTATCACTTAACATTAGTAACTGTTTTAGTTGCCTTGTTTATCCAATAACATTCATTAATTAATCAATCGTTTAACCCAAGCAATTTTCATTACTTCCGCCTCTCGAGGCAAAATGTCAATCAGAACGTTGCGCCCGCAAACTTCAAATAAACGATAAATAAGGCGAGTAATAAAAATGGATAAAGTTGAAAGATAAGTTGATTAAACTTGAGTCAAATAAAACTACTTATCAGTCAAAGCGTCAATTTATATGCATTTTATTGACTCTACATTTAATTTACGGGCATTTTAATCAGCCATATTTTTGATGTACAGACCTGAGTTTTGTCGTTGAAGAGAATAAAAGAATCCGTCGTGTAAACTTACGCCATCTGCAGGCTGAGATGGTGTTGGCGTGACCCGGATGTGACATTTGCCAAGCTGATGACATATCGCGATATTAATTGTGAGATTTCCTTACCAGCTTTGCTCTTCGCAGAAGGGTACAGTGCGGCCGAACAGCGTAAGGAGTGGACTCCTTGGTAGACGTTTCGACCAGTGTTTCGCCCGATTTTACTACAAAGGTGTGATGAATGTTTTCTTGGCACACCATGGGTCCTCTGAAATCGGTAGACATTTGAACAGAAGGGCTTACCTATGTATTGTGACCAAGTGCATCCCTTCATGCAGCTGCTTAAATTATGGCAGAAGGACACTTTCAACAAGACAAGAAACCCTGCCGCAAGGGTTGTATAATCACGGATTTGTTCCAGTATCAAGACAGCAAATTTTCAATGTTTCCCTGGCCTTCACAGTCCCCAGATCTTAATCCTATAGAACATCCCTGGGTAAAGGTATAAAACAGCAGTTTAGAACATGTCAGTCCCTCCATGTAATTTGAGAGAAAATATCCTATGAAGATTGGACCAAGATTCCTGCCGAGTATTTTCAGCACATAGTGCTGTGCCAGAAAGAATTGCTGCAGTTCTGGAGGCCAAAGAAGGTCCAACATGCTATTAAATGGGTGTACTTAAGCCAGATACACTGTGTCCTATAATAGGATGTTGCTGGAACGTATGTGGATGTTGTTGGAATGGCCGCAGAGTTGCAGCAGCAGTACAGGTAGTCTGTGATCCTTTCCCCCATCCGAGTGAGTTTGCCCTGTTACACGGGGTCGAGTTATGATGTGAATGTTCAATTACACAGGATGGATTGTGGGCGACGGAACCGAACGGCCTTCAGGATTCAAGTAGAGAAAGGTGAAACTTCTCCAGCCTTTGAGTTAATCACAGGACTATTGCATAGCAATTAGGGATAACAGAACAGCTTTCGGGGGGTTTGGGTGGGGTGCCTTATCCGCCCCTTTAACAGAGTAGTCACAATTCAAATTTCCCTTGTTCCATTGTTTACAAGGCATTATACATGTGGTTTATTTATAGTGCACGGGGTAATATGCAGCGAGTCTGGTCTGTCTGCTTTGGAAGAGAAACATTTGGCCAAAAGAGCAAGACACAGCCAGGAGGATGATTGGTAAGAGCAGATCATAATATGCACCTTAAAGCTGTACACTACAGCTAGGTCCTGTTCCATGACTGCATATATAAATTTACTACTGACATTGTCATTTGTATCTGGCCATTTACAGTGCACTCTTGCTCAATGCAGCACTTGAAGCTGATTTTCCATTGTGTAGTTATTATGTTCAAGAGATGTTTGACCCGGTCAGGGTGACACACTTTAGTGAGGGCAGCAGTATCCTAGAGGACACTACAGACAGTGACGGAGACATCTCAGAGCGCGAGGTGAGAGGTTGAGTTTTTTGTTACTCTCTCTACGACATACTTTTCATGCCAGGTACTATTGTCCAGTTCAGCCCAATTTAATTTACTGCCTTGTATTATCATATATAAATTGCTGAACGATATATATATATATATATATATATATATATATATATATAGAGGTTGGAAATTGGTTGTGTAAAAATGAATTGTGATTGTTAAGCCACACAGATGTAAGTGGACATCAAGGGAAAAAATAGTGTGGGTGCCAAGTATGGTGATTGTATCTTTAAAGCTGTAGGAAATGTTACTTTCAGAATGTTTGTGAGATAAAAAAAAAAAAAAAGATATAATTACTATCCATGGTGGAATTGAATGTGTTGCAGACAACATAGGCAGGGATTAGACTGAAAAATATCAGAGTATTCTTAGTGCCGTTTATTGCTGTTGTCAGAGGTTATGCAGCCATATCCTCCCTAGCAAGTATGGCTTCTTCTTCTAACTGTTTGGCCACCTGCAGACACAAGTACCGTGTTGAGCAATATTTAATTACATCTACTCCAAATGCATATTTAATTGCATTGTTAGTATTTATGCAAAACAAGTGTTAGGATTGCCCTGCTCCATTGCAGACTTTCTCACTCTAGCAAATGCGGCTTCCACCTCCTCAATCAGTTGATCCGCATCATTTTCATAGGAAACATCATTAGTAAAAGATGTTTGAGGAACAATCTTAAAATTCACATCTGGATCTCGCATCTTTCTGTAAGAATCCAGTGTCAACTGCAACTATGAGGAGAAACAGTGTTAAGCAATATTTAATTACATCTACTTGAAATGCATAGTTCATAGCATTGTGAGAATTTGTGGAAAACAAGTGTTAGGATTGCTCTGCTCCACTGCAGACTTTCTCACTCTAGCAAAGATGGCTTCCACGTCCTCAATATATTTATCCCAGTCATTGTCATGGAAAATCTGAGTCTTTTCAGGAAACATCATGACATTCATATGTGGAGGTTCTGTCTTTTTGGAAGAGTCCAGTTCCACCTGTAGATATGAGTAGAAATATTGTTGACCAGTATTTAAATACATTTAATTGAAATATGACTTTAATTACATTTTGATACATTTGTAATTTATCATTTGTATTGGACTGGAAAGGAAACAAATACAATTTTTTATCGCATATCCATTATCACATAGCCTGCAGGCCTAATGATGTAAAAATGTGCCCCCAAATGTTCAACAGAAATAACAGGACCTGACACACTAAGGTACCGTAGACCCATTCAAATTGTGCTATTGGAACAATAAATTCCAATGCATTCAGTCATTTTAGCTAGTGTTGATTTTGATTCTCGCCACAATTATACTAATAATCAGCGTTACAACTCAGCATGCAAAGTCACCGAACAGTCGACTGTTAATTCTATAGTAAGGAGAATGTAAAACAAACAAACAAAAAACCCACCAACAGTATTTTTTTTCCTGTAACTGACAAAGATTACGTATGCTAAATGTATGTGTCCTAAATATATTCTAAATACATTTACATTAGTGGTTTTAATTAATTTCTCCAACATTTGTTGAAATGCATTTGTAATTTATATTCAGAGACATTTCAGTGTACTTAAGTACAAGCATTAAATTAGCATCACTGTTCACCATAGCTGTTTTTCCATTTTTTGTGGCTTTTGTCCCTTGCCTCAGTATGGCTTTAAATCATTTGTCTTGGTTCTACTTTACTTACTATGGCTGATTCAGTTGTCTGAGTAGTCAAGTCATTCTTCGTTAAATGGTTTGTTCTAGTGTCTGTTTAAAAAGTAACAGAAAATGTCTTATTAGCATTGTATAGATACTTAGAACACTTCTACGTAGATCTCTCTCTCTCTCAGACACACACACAGTTCATCCAAGTGGTGGCTGTGGTCAGAACTTACCCTTAAAGAAGTCATCATCTGAGGTGGAGTTCCTTCTATTAACACCCTTCCGACAACAGCAAGTGAAGAATAGCACAAGTTGTGTGAATGTTCTGGCAGGGATCTGGGCTCGTGTCTTTTCATTTTTCTTTTTCCTATATTGACCAAATATCCCATGGTTTTCCTTTTCATACTTCTCAGAAGGAACAGGTTCCTTGCATCTTGGATTACAGTAGTAACTACTGGACTGACCCATAATAAATTTTGTTTTGAAAATCCAACTAACCGGCACTACTTGATAACAGAAGAGATCGTTTGGGTAAAACAGAAATGTGATCGGTAGACTAAAATTGGTTCACAGAAATTGCTCATTTGAAAAATCTGTTCTTTGACTACATCATAATTGCATAATTGATGCGGATGCATTATGACATCGCACGTCACGTCTGCAATAGATTTAGATTTACACCAACTTTAAAGAGAAAATGATGATTAGCAAATGTAGTTGCTAGTGATTGTCTAGTGATTGCAAGCAACGACTATTCGTGCTCTGCATTCTTGCGTATTTATTTATGCTAGGCTGTACATAACGCAGCGTTAAAAACATGGGATAGAAATCCCCATGTAACACAATTCAGGTTCTGTCCAAATACATGGCTAGCTAGCAAGTTATTTTACAATCCCATTTAGCACATATATCGCCACGAATGTCCTGAACAAAACACGCTGTACCTAATCCCCATAAATGACATATCTCTCACTGAATAAAAACTTGTATGCTTCAACAGTATACAGTGGGAGAAATGGCGATCACCTTTAAAAGGATTTCTTACTGTAGGCCTATTATAAACAACATGGAGGAAATTAAAATAAAAATACTTCAGTTAGACCGTGGACACAGGCTGCTAATAAGTCAAGTAAATGAAACTGGATGGACTGCTTAATTATGTAACAACACAACATTTATGGTGACGAGGATGTTTCACACATACACTCTTAAGTGATGCTGACCTCAATATCCACATTTCACATTGTTACTGTACCACTGTAGATGAACCTAAACCTCACATTCTCGTCACGTTGATAAGCTTTTTGAAAGTTCCGCTCTGCACGTCTCTGAAAAGCAGGCGAGTTCATCTCCTGGAAACATAAAAGCATGACACTAATGTAAATCTTTCACTTTGTTCTTATATGCGAGTTGTCAATAATTCAAAATTCTTGTTAAAACTGTGGAACTCTGTTGCAGCTCACTCTCTCTGTTTTGCATTGCCAGATCGCTGAACAGGAGCATGTCCGGCTTTGACACACGTGCCCTGCGCTGACCAGTACCGCCAGCAACCACAACACGTGGAGACGTAATCCTCTTTAACTACTTGTCCTTCCTCCATGTATATACACTCAAAACTCCAGTTTAGAGTGGTCAATGGCACTTACGCCAGCACACTGTACCGGTTTGATCACCTGTAGTCAGAGATGCACGGACCCGTTGGTGCGTACGCGTAACTCGGAGCGGGTGCTGCTCTCCAAGGTTATGCTGCTGCTTACTGTCACTCTCTCACGAGCACAAGTCCTCGTCTACTTTAACAAGGCTAAGTCACTGATAATGTAATAACAAACATGTTTGACAAAATACTAGGTCATGGTTTGCAGTCTAAAGTCCTTCTGACTTGCTGAGAGTTAGCCTGATTTGATTTAGCTTGTTCTTAACCTTTGTTTAGTATGTTACATAAAAGCTCATGGAAATATTTCAGATGTAACATAAATGTACCTGACCATTTTCACTGAAAGAGACTGGTAGCTACAGGATTACATGAAGCTACAATCAGAATCGATTTCTAGTCACCGAGCATTATTGTTGTGAATAATTAGAATTTAAATTAATTCATATTTTGTTAATTATGTAAATAAGTTACAATCTTGGAAGATAGTTTGTATTCTGTTTCTATATGACAGTTATATATTTTTTTGTTTGTTTGTTTGTTTTCTTAGTGTAAATCATGATCTTATAGTTTGTTTTCTAAGTGTGTTTCCAAATTGCCTTTGACTGCTGTATGCCTAATTGCAGCATTTAACCCCTCATTTCGTCTCTAATTTTTGACATGTACTCTTGTCTTGCATAAGTGGAAAGTCGATCAGCCCCCGTTTAAAAATGGTGAGCTTTTACTGTCACGTTAATAACATCACGCACGCGCACACCTAATGCTTTGACTGTCCTGCACTTTAAATATCTTCTGCACATAATGGAGGGTGTGCATAGTTATCAGTTCCCTTCGTGCAAAAGGGTTGTCTTAGGTTACTGTAAAGTCTAACGCACATTTGGAATCCTTTCTTTTGCTGAGATGTTACTAGCTCACATGATACTCAAAAATGAGCACAATCATCGAAATGCGGACATCATTGGGTACAGGGGTGCCTAGCCATAGTCATGAATAACTGAATATAAAAGGCTGAACAATCTACTATAAGCAATTGCATATTTCATTAGGTTTTTTTTTTTTTAATAGGCTGTAGTAACTTCAGGAGCTCAGGCAGGGGAACATTAATATTTATGAGTGGCTATGCCACACCCACTGAAATAAAAGCTGAGGATGTCATTGCAGAGGTAGGAGAAGCCAGAGCAGAATATTACAGAATATTACATTATTACATTGATTGAATAGTGGCTCTGTCTGCCCTGGGGGTATTATTGAAACCCAAAGGCTGAAAGGATGGGGAGAGAGAGAGAGAGAGAGAGAGAGAGAGAGCATGTGTGAACATATTCTTGTCACTGTACGGCTCCTCCCCCCAAACGTCTCCCCGTGTGTGTTTGCTTGTGTGTGTGTGTGTGTGTGTTCATCCGTGTGGCCACGCCCCTTTGTGTTTCACGCCTGCTCTTCGTTGTGTTGTTATTGTTTGCGTATATAAGTCCTTTGTGTAAACATTAACGTTGTCAGTGTTTGATCCCACGATAGCCTTAGTGCTACGTTGTCTTCCATGTCTCTAAATAAACATCGCTGTATGCATCACGGCTCCTCTTTTGTATCCTGCCAAGCCTCCCTGCGTTACAATTATGATCAAATTTGATAAAATACTAGGTCATAGTTTGCAGTCTGAAGTATTTTTGACCTGCTGAGAGTTAGCCTGATTTGATTTAGCCTGTTCCTAACCTTTGTTTAGTATGTTGCGTAAAAGCTCATGGAAATATTTCAGATGTAACATACATGTAATTGACCTAGTAGAGCAAAATTACAGAATTGTAAGGAAGAAGTGACATTCTTGGGGCATATCATTAAGGGAAATACACACGGGCTGTCTCAAAACTGAGCACAAGCCATAATTTTGCTACCTAAACCATAGTGGCATACTCCCCTCTTACTGTTTTAGTCCCACACGCAGTACACCAAATACTGCAGGACCAAAGAGTGTCACACTTATCAGCCCAATGGTAGCTGAGATACCACACTACCCTCTTAGATATGCCTAATATAACTGTCAAAAGGTGTATAACACTGAACCCAGCTACACTCCTTCCTACGGAGGAGGATGGAGATCCACAAGACTGCACAGCAGTCTTAGCTTAAGTATGTACACCGCAGGTTGATCTCTTTGAAGAAGCCATAAGTAACCCAGACCTATGCCTCTATGTGGACGGGTCAGCAAGCAGGGACGACACAGGGGTCAATAGGGCGGCATACGCGGCAGTAACAGATCATGAAATACTTGAAACAGAAGTATTACCGTCCTCCTATTCAGCGCAGGCTGCTGAACCAGTAGCACTGACGGAAGCATGCCAATTAGCTGCAGACAAAACTGTTAATGATTTTGGAGCCATATGGAAACATAGGCAATTCCTGACAAGCTCGGGTAAATATATTAGACATCACCATCTTGCTAGAAGCCATTTTGCTGCCAAAGACAATTGCAGTTGTTAAGTGTGCAGCTCACAGGACTACAGAAGACCAAATCAGCAAGGGGAATAATTTTGTAGATAGAGTAACAAAGGCAGCTGCAACTAACACCGCTGTGCAAGCAATACAGGAAACCGCTGCTACCCCGCATGCCACATTACGGGAGATTCAGTCAGGGGCTACCGCCACCGAACGCACCAGGTGGAGACAACTAGACTGCGCAGTGTACGATGGTGCTTGGACACACACACCTACGGGCAAACCTTGCCTAGCCAAATCATACATGCAGGGCCTAATCAGAATTGCTCATGGGCGTAGCCATATGAGCAAAGGGGGAATCGTGGACAGCATATTAAAGTTGCGCCAGAACTCACAATACTTACCCAAAACTTTTGTTCCAGCTGTCTTGTTTGTGCGCAGCACTCCCCAAAGGGAACCAAGCACGGTGGACAGGACCACACCAAGTCCTGTTAACAACCCACACTGCTGTCAAAATAGAAGGACGAGGAACCTGGGTACATCACACACACTGTAAGAAGGCTCCGACACCAGCCCCA
This sequence comes from Electrophorus electricus, assembly GCF_041902795.1. Classification (NCBI taxonomy): domain Eukaryota; kingdom Metazoa; phylum Chordata; class Actinopteri; order Gymnotiformes; family Gymnotidae; genus Electrophorus; species Electrophorus electricus. Next base: position 208,315 of record NW_027658391.1, on the reverse strand, counting down.
ACCCCAAGCAGCAGCACCCCAACAGACTAGGTCGGAACTGTGTTGAGTAGGGTGTTAAAGGCAAGGCCTACCCTTTCGACACTCGGAACCGTCAACCTCTCGCCTCTTGCTGATCCTGCCGACTACACCAATTTCTGTGGTGGAATTTTGAATAAACAGCAAGTCAGACGTGATTAAAAGAGTAATTTAATAAAGAAAATAAGGCATACAAAACACAGCTGTGTGAGAGCTAATGCTCTAAGCAAAAGTTCTAAAGGGGTAGACTGGCTCTGCTCCTTATACCTAAACTTCACATCCTGGAAGGGATGTCCTGTCATCCTGTATACCCATTTCCTGCTCCTTGTTGCACTAAGCACTTCTGCACACATCAGGATGCTCTGTTCCACCAGGACAGACACAGTTTGCTAGATCCTCTTTATCAGGATTAGTCGCACGACACATGCAAGATCACGAAGCAGCTGATTCAGCAGTCGTTTTGTTCACACAATATACAAAGACAGAATGTGCAGACTAAACTATTCATATAGGATTACATAGAGAAAGGATTAACATGATTATATATGAATCACATGATAATACATGATCGAATAATAATTTCCATTCACACTAGAAACAGACCTCCAGGCCCAAGAGGTCACACAGTCAGGCCCAGCAAAGTAGCTCTGGGCCTGGGCACACTTCATGCAGTTTGACCCTTTGAATAATACTACAACCAGACTTCCAGGCCCAATAGGTCACACAGTCGTACCCAACAAAGTAGTGCTGGGACAGGGCACACTTCATGCACTTTGTGCGTTTAAATAATACTACAGCCAGATTTCCAAGCCCAAGAGGTCACACAGTCATGCCCAGCTAAGTAGCTCTGGGCCTGGGCACAATTCACGCAGTTTGACCCTTTAAATAAAACTAGAAACAGACTTCCTGGCCCAAGAGGTCACACAGTCATACTCAGCAAGGTTGCTTTAAACCTGGGCACACTTCACGCAGTTTGACCATTTAAATAAAACTAGAAACAGACTTCCAGGCCCAAGAGGTCACACAGTCATGCCCAGCAAAGTAGCTCTGGGCCTGGGCACACTTCACGCAGTTTGACCCTTTAGATAATACTACAACCAGACTTCCAGGCCCAAGAGGTCACACAGTCATGCCCAGCAAAGTAGCTCTGGGCCTGGGCACACTTGACGCAGTTTGACCCTTTAAGTAATACTAAAACCAGACTTCCAGGCCCAAGAGGTCACACAGTCATGCCCAGCAAAGAAGCTCTGGGCCTGGGCACACTTCATGCAGTTTGATCCTTTAAATAAAACTAGAAACAGACTTCCAGGCCCAATAGGTCACACAGTCATGCCCAGCAAAGTAGCTCTGGGCCTGGGCACACTTCACGCAGTTTGACCCTTTAGATAATACTACAACCAGACTTCCAGGCCCAAGAGGCCACACAGTCATGCCCAGCAAAGTAGCTCTGGGCCTGGGCACACTTCACGCAGTTTGACCATTTAAATAAAACTAGAAACAGACTTCCAGGCCCAAGAGGTCACACAGTCATGCCCAGCAAAGTAGCTCTGGGCCTGCGCACACTTCACGCAGTTTGACCCTTTAGATAATACTACAACCAGACTTCCAGGCCCAAGAGGTCACACATTCATGCCCAGCAAAGTAGCTCTGGGCCTGCGCACACTTCACGCAGTTTGACCGTTTAAACAAAACTAGAAACAGACTTCCTGGCCCAAGAGGTCACACAGTCATGCCCAGCAAAGTAGCTCTGGGCCTGGGCACACTTCACGCAGTTTGACCCTTTGAATAATACTACAACCAGACTTCCAGGCCCAATAGGTCACACAGTCATACTCAGCAAGGTTGCGTTAAACCTGGGAACACTTCACGCAGTTTGACCATTTAAATAAAACTAGAAACAGACTTCCAGGCCCAAGAGGTCACACAGTCATGCCCAGCAAAGTAGCTCTGGGCCTGGGCACACTTGACGCAGTTTGACCCTTTAAATAATACTAAAACCAGACTTCCAGGCCCAAGAGGTCACACAGTCAGGCCCAGCAAAGTAGCTCTGGGCCTGGGCACACTTCACGCAGTTTGACCCTTTGAATAATACTACAACCAGACTTCCAGGCCCAATAGGTCACACAGTCGTGCCCAACAAAGTAGTGCTGAGACAGGGCACACTTCATGCACTTTGTGCGTTTAAATAATACTACAGCCAGATTTCCAAGCCCAAGAGGTCACACAGTCATGCCCAGCTAAGTAGCTCTGGGCCTGGGCACAATTCACGCAGTTTGACCCTTTAAATAAAACTAGAAACAGACTTCCAGGCCCAAGAGGTCACACAGTCATGCCCAGCTAAGTAGCTCTGGGCCTGGGCACAATTCACGCAGTTTGACCCTTTAAATAAAACTAGAAACAGACTTCCTGGCCCAAGAGGTCACACAGTCATACTCAGCAAGGTGGCGTTAAACCTGGGCACACTTCACGCAGTTTGACCATTTAAATAAAACTAGAAACAGACTTCCAGGCCCAAGAGGTCACACAGTCATGCCCAGCAAAGTAGCTCTGGGCCTGCGCACACTTCACGCAGTTTGACCCTTTAGATAATACTACAACCAGACTTCCAGGCCCAAGAGGTCACACAGTCATGCCCAGCAAAGTAGCTCTGGGCTTGCGCACACTTCACGCAGTTTGACCCTTTGACCATTTTTGGCAGATTTCACCACGTTATTACGAACGTGGATACGTTATCTTAGAATTATAAGCAGTGTGAGATGTGAAGCTAAGTGAAGCACATGTGCAGAATTTCTAACAATAGCCTGTTTTGTATAGCCTGGCTAACTGACCAATCAGTGAAATGAAATGTGGTTGCTGAGCCTGTTGCAGCTGGGTCAATTTAATTTGGTTTCATTGTGTTTAATTTTAAACTCAGCTGCGTGCCATAAGACACAAGTTTATCTGAGCATTTTTTGTTTTAATGCCGACTTAACCTAGCCATGTTTTACAGTTATCTTGAAATAATTAAGGTTCATCGCTAGAGGGTGCTGTTCATCTTTTTTTTCTTTTTCTTTTTTGTATTATTGATCAGGAAAAAACTATAAAATAGATGAAGTGGACGCAAACCTTGCCTAGCCAAATCATACATGCAGGGCCTAATCAGAATTGCTCATGGGCGTAGCCATATGAGCAAAGGGGGAATCGTGGACAGCATATTAAAGTTGCGCCAGAACTCACAATACTTACCCAAAACTTTTGTTCCAGCTGTCTTGTTTGTGCGCAGCACTCCCCAAAGGGAACCAAGCACGGTGGACAGGACCACACCAAGTCCTGTTAACAACCCACACTGCTGTCAAAATAGAAGGACGAGGAACCTGGGTACATCACACACACTGTAAGAAGGCTCCGACACCAGCCCCAACTCCAAGCAGCAGCACCCCAACAGACTAGGTCGGAACTGTGTTGAGTAGGGTGTTAAAGGCAAGGCCTACCCTTTCGACACTCGGAACCGTCAACCTCTCGCCTCTTGCTGATCCTGCCGACTACACCAATTTCTGTGGTGGAATTTTGAATAAACAGCAAGTCAGACGTGATTAAAAGAGTAATTTTATAAAGAAAATAAGGCATACAAAACACAGCTGTGTGAGAGCTAATGCTCTAAGCAAAAGTTCTAAAGGGGTAGACTGGCTCTGCTCCTTATACCTAAACTTCACATCCTGGAAGGGATGTCCTGTCATCCTGTATACCCATTTCCTGCTCCTTGTTGCACTAAGCACTTCTGCACATATCAGGATGCTCTGTTCCACCAGGACAGACACAGTTTGCTAGATCCTCTTTATCAGGATTAGTCGCACGACACATGCAAGATCACGAAGCAGCTGATTCAGCAGTCGTTTTGTTCACACAATATACAAAGACAGAATGTGCAGACTAAACTATTCATATAGGATTACATAGAGAAAGGATTAACATGATTATATATGAATCACATGATAATACATGATCGAATAATAATTTCCATCACACTAGAAACAGACCTCCAGGCCCAAGAGGTCACACAGTCGTGCCCAGCAAAGTAGTGCTGGGCCAGGGCACACTTCATGCACTTTGTGCCTTTAAATAATACTACAACCAGATTTCCAAGCCCAAGAGGTCACACAGTCATGCCCAGCAAAGTAGCTCTGGGCCTGGGCACACTTCACGCAGTTTGACCCTTTGAATAATACTACAACCAGACTTCCAGGCCCAATAGGTCACACAGTCGTGCCCAACAAAGTAGTGCTGGGACAGGGCACACTTCATGCACTTTGTGCGTTTAAATAATACTACAGCCAGATTTCCAAGCCCAAGAGGTCACACAGTCATGCCCAGCTAAGTAGCTCTGGGCCTGGGCACAATTCACGCAGTTTGACCCTTTAAATAAAACTAGAAACAGACTTCCTGGCCCAAGAGGTCACACAGTCATACTCAGCAAGGTTGCTTTAAACCTGGGCACACTTCACGCAGTTTGACCATTTAAATAAAACTAGAAACAGACTTCCAGGCCCAAGAGGTCACACAGTCATGCCCAGCAAAGTAGCTCTGGGCCTGGGCACACTTCACGCAGTTTGACCCTTTAGATAATACTACAACCAGACATCCAGGCCCAAGAGGTCACACAGTCATGCCCAGCAAAGTAGCTCTGGGCCTGGGCACACTTGACGCAGTTTGACCCTTTAAATAATACTAAAACCAGACTTCCAAGCCCAAGCGGTCACACAGTCAGGCCCAGCAAAGTAGCTCTGGGCCTGGGCACACTTCATGCAGTTTGACCCTTTAAATAAAACTAGAAACAGACTTCCTGGCCCAAGAGGTCACACAGTCATGCCCAGCAAAGTAGCTCTGGGCCTGGGCACACTTCACGCAGTTTGACCATTTAAATAAAACTAGAAACAGACTTCCAGGCCCAAGAAGTCACACAGTCATGCCCAGCAAAGTAGCTCTGGGCCTGGGCACACTTCACGCAGTTTGACCCTTTAGATAATACTACAACCAGACTTCCAGGCCCAAGAGGTCACACAGTCATGCCCAGCAAAGTAGCTCTGGGCCTGGGCACACTTCACGCAGTTTGACCATTTAAATAAAACTAGAAACAGACTTCCAGGCCCAAGAGGTCACACAGTCATGCCCAGCAAAGTAGCTCTGGGCCTGCGCACACTTCACGCAGTTTGACCATTTAAATAAAACTAGAAACAGACTTCCTGGCCCAAGAGGTCACACAGTCATGCCCAGCAAGGTTGCTTTAAACGTGGGCACACTTCAGACCGTTTCACTCTTTAAATCATTCAAAGCACCACATTTCAAGGCCCAAGAGGTCATAGAATCATGCCCATCAAAATAGCTCTGGGCCTGGGCACACTTCACGCAGTTTGACCATTTAAATAAAACTAGAACCAGACTTCCAGGCCCAAGAGGTCACACAGTCATGCCCAGCAAAGTAGCTCTGGGCCTGGGCACACTTGACGCAGTTTGACCCTTTAAATAATACTAAAACCAGACTTCCAGGCCCAAGAGGTCACACAGTCAGGCCCAGCAAAGTATCTCTGGGCCTGGGCACACTTCACGCAGTTTGACCATTTAAATAAAACTAGAAACAGACTTCCAGGCCCAAGAGGTCACACAGTCATGCCCAGCAAAGTAGCTCTGGGCCTGCGCACACTTCACGCAGTTTGACCCTTTAGATAATACTACAACCAGACTTCCAGGCCCAAGAGGTCACACAGTCATGCCCAGCAAAGTAGCTCTGGGCCTGCGCACACTTCACGCAGTTTGACCGTTTAAATAAAACTAGAAACAGACTTCCTGGCCCAAGAGGTCACACAGTCATGCCCAGCAAGGTTGCTTTAAACGTGGGCACACTTCAGACCGTTTCACTCTTTAAATCATTCAAAGCACCACATTTCAAGGCCCAAGAGGTCATAGAATCATGCCCATCAAAATAGCTCTGGGCCTGGGCACACTTCACGCAGTTTGACCATTTAAATAAAACTAGAACCAGACTTCCAGACCCAAGAGGTCACACAGTCATCCCCAGCAATGTAGCTCTGGACCTTGGAACACTTTATGCAGTTTGACCCTTTAAATAATACTACAACCAGACTTCCAGGCCCAAGAGTTCACACAGTCATGCCCAGCAAAGTAGCTCTGGGCCTGGGCACACTTCACGCAGTTTGACCCTTTGACCATTTTTGGCAGATTTCACCACGTTATTACGAACGTGGATACGTTATCTTAGAATTATAAGCAGTGTGAGATGTGAAGCTAAGTGAAGCACATGTGCAGAATTTCTAACAATAGCCTGTTTTGTATAGCCTGGCTAACTGACCAATCAGTGAAATGAAATGTGGTTGCTGAGCCTGTTGCAGCTGGGTCAATTTAATTTGATTTCATTGTGTTTAATTTTAAACTCAGCTGCGTGCCATGAGACACAAGTTTATCTGAGCATTTTTTGTTTTAATGCCGACTTAACCTAGCCATGTTTTACAGTTATCTTGAAATAATTAAGGTTCATCGCTAGAGGGTGCTGTTCATTTTTTTTTTCTTTTTCTTTTTTGTATTATTGATCAGGAAAAAACTATAAAATAGATGAAGTGGACGTTTTCTATGTATCATATGGAATTTGAGTAGATGAGTGAATGTTACTATGTAAATGTATAAGAATTTGTGCATAAGATTATTATGAGATTATTTATAATCAAACGACTACACTGTACAACCACATCTTCCTTTTATTTACATATTATACAGATATTTACAGATATTTATATTTTACTTACAGAGCAGCTCCTCATTGGTTCGGCTCAGAAGCTTCTTTTCGATGTCCTCTTTCTCCAGGTACTCCTGCAGGTTAGGCATCTCCTCCGCCAACCGCCTGAGGGCAGAAGAGACGTGGTGTGACGCGTAGCCTGCTGTTAAAGGCTACAGATATAGTACATCTGTGAGGCTAACAGCGCTTATTATATGAAGCCTTATAGAGGTCATATGGAATGATCTCATTCGATCAACCCTAATGTAACCCTTACAAACTTTCATGAACTCATTTGAATAACACTACCATAGCCCTTAAGAATTTTCCTAAAATGTTTTAGGATGTTCTGAACAGAGTATCTCTTAAAGGTTAAATCCCTTGCAGGTCTTAGTCCTGCTCATCCCACATGCTGATGTGTGAGTGAAACAGTGCATAGGTGTAGAGACCTGGACTTGGCGAGATGCAGGCCTATCCTCTCAGTCTGGTGCTATTCTGTTACTAGAGGACCTGAACACGCTTCTCCAACAGCACGTTCTTCTGGGCCTGATGACAACACGCACACACATGCACACGCACACACACGGGCACACATACAGACATACAGATACTGTTTAATTTCTTCACATCTGTAGATACACTAGCATAAGTTGATATATACGTTTATGAGTTTGATTATGAGCTGATTTCAACTTGACAGGTACAGAGTATATAGTATACATAGAGAGTGCATAGTTTTACCAGGTTGAGTGCTACAGATTCTTGTGATGAAAGGTGACAAACCCAGCGATATGAAGAAAACAAGTACTGGGTTAGTCCCTTAAAGGTTTAAAGGAGTCTCCCTTAAAGGTCTTAGTCCTGCTCATACCACATGCTGATGTGTGAGTGAAACAGTGCAGAGGTGTAGAGACCTGGACTTGGCGACATGCAGGTCTTTCCTGGCAATTAGTGCTGCATTCTGCTGCAGGAGAACCAGAACATGCTTCTCCCCACACACACACACACACGGGCACACATACAGGTGCGCACATATACACAGATACACATTCTGTTTAATTTCTTCACATCTGCAGACTAGAGTAAGCTGAGGGTATAGTGTTAAACCAGGTACTACATAAACAGTATACAGTATATATACAGAGGATATAGTGTTAAACCAGGTACTACATACAGAGTATATAGTATACATACAGAGTATATAGTTTTACCAAAAGATCGTGCTGATCTTTGATCTCCTGGTTCTTCATCTCCAGCACCACTTTCAGACTCATAATGTCCTCCTCTATGGGCTGGTTTAACACACACGCACACACACGCGCACACGCACACACACACGAATCATCACTACAGCCAGTACAATGGAAAGGTGGGAATGTGTACTGAATGTGTACTGACGTTATAAGTGAAAGGTGGAGGTACTGGTGGATGTGTACTGACACTACAAGGGATCTCTACCTGCAGTGACAGTCTGAGCTTCTCATGTTCTTCCTCCAGAGATTTCTTCTCCTGTTCACAGGCCATTTTCATATCTGCCAGAGCAAGTATCATTACTGCTGGATATATATATATATATATATATATATATATATATATATATATATATATATATATATATATATATATATATATATACAACACAGATTGCATTACTACTGGATATATAAAATATAATATATATAGTACAATAGATATATTAGTATCACTTTTATTGGAGCCTAAAGGCTAACATTCATTATTAGTTATGTTAGTATTATTGCATTTCCATAGTACTTACTCTTGATGGACCTGTTATGCTCCTCCTCCTCCTGCTGTTTCTGCAGGAGCTCTGTCTCCTCCTGCTGTTTGTGTTTCAGCATCTCCTGAAGAACCTGCAGCTCCGTCTGCTTCTGCAACCTCAACTCCTTCAGCTGCTCCAACAAACCGTTCTCCAACTCCTGCTTCTCACACCGCAAACACTCCAATCGGGCCACAGGCCCCACTACTGACACAGAACCACACACACACACACACACACACACACACACACACACACACACACACACACAAAGAGAGACAAACAGAAAGACACATAGACATATGAAATTAGAAAGCCATATAGTGTAGAAATAGATTGATGTTATTCAGGGAGCTCATTTATAAAACTTTGTGGATTCCAAAATGAAAGTGTGTGTATTCTGCACAAATAACAGGAAATGGCATATACCCCCCCAAAAAATTTGATTTCTAAAGCCTCGAATATGAATTATTGGGAGATAGAGGCGACAATGCAGCGCTAAAGACAAAAAAGGAATTTTTACCACAGGTATGAGTGGCAGCACCAGCAACCGCAGGTGTGAGTGGCATTATATTTACATTTACCCTCCACATCCTTTGTGTCTGTGTATTCGTCCTCGATGCGTCCAGCACACCATCTCCAGAAACGCCTCATTTTTCCTCTGTCCTCTTCAGTGTCTTTCCACAGACTGATCTGTAAAGGTGTTCATGGGATTCCCCTCACGTGTGACATTGGGCCACAGGACATATGGGGTTCTAAAGTTCCAAGAGTGTAGATGAGTTGTTTTTCTTTGAATTTCCTAATTTCATTGACTCTACCTCAACCTGGATTGATTAACCATGTACGGCTCACCGGAGACTGTGATACATATAACATCCCAAAGTGTACTTAATTCTGAGCAAAATCTAACTAGCCTCATTACTGCTGAACTATGAGGGGCCATTTAGGGAGAAATCAGGGAAACACTACTTGTACATACATATGAAACATTTTCACATAAATAGCCTACTACTTACATTTGTGTATAATAATTTAAACTTGCATATACACGCACTTGCCCACTCAATCCCTGGTGCGTAAACATAGAGTTGCACTATGCTTATGTTGGTATGGGGGTGTCTGTGTGTATATAACAATTTTCAGTGCGCCCGGAAGTCATTTCATTGTAATTTCAAGGCAGATATTTAACATGTGTACAGTGCGTATAATAGACAGAGGAAGACTGTTGAACTATTAATATTAGGACAGTTATTGACATTTGTGTAATAAGTAGTGCTTCTCTTAATGACAAATGTAACTGTTTTCCCATATAGAATTGTGTGCTTTATATTGTTTGGAAGAACTTTTTCTTCTCATTTAGAAATATGTGGACTAAGTGCTCAGATTGTCTTATTATTTATTATGCTCAGTCTTTCATTGCGTATAATTTTAAACTCAGCTGCGTGCCATAAGACACAAGTTAATCTGAGCCTTTTTTGTTCTAACGCCGACTTAACCTAGCCATGTTTTACAGTTATCTTGAAATAATTGAGGTTCATCGCTAGAGGGTGGTGTTCATCTTTTTTTCTTTTCTTTTTTTGTATTATTGTTTAGGGAAAAACTATAAAATAGATGAGGTGGACGTTTTCTATGTATCATATGGAATTTGAGTATACGAGTGAATGTTACTATGTAAATGTATAAGAATTTGTGGATAAAATTATTATGAGATTATTTATAATCAAACAACTACACTATACAACCACATCTTCCTTTTATTTACATATTATACAGATATTTACATTTTATTTACAGAGCAGCTCCTCATTGGTTCGGCTCAGAAGCTTCTTTTCGATGTCCTCTTTCTCCAGGTACTCCTGCAGATTAGGCATCTCCTCCGACAACCGCCTGAGGGCAGAAGAGACGTGGTGTGAATCGTAGCCTGCTGTTAAAAGCTACAGATATAGTACATCTGTGAGGTTAACAGAGGCTAACAACCCCTGAACAGACTTTCTACTCCCAAGGGGCCCAGAGATATTTACCAATAAAGTGCTACGCTCCAGACGGATGAGCGAGAAGCGCATGCGCAATTGCAACGAATTGGAGGAGGAAGTTTAAACAAACGCGCTGACTTTGCATACTCACATCTAGGCCGGGCCAGGTCCAAATGGCCTGCAACTCGGTGCGCATCACCTCCATGACTGTCCCTAACGAACGCCACCTGCCACGCATTCGTCCCATCCCTGGCGGCTTTAAAAAATCGTAGCGTGAAAACGGTGGGTCCGATCCGCGTGCCACTCGAAGTCGATTACAGGGGAGATGCAGCCCTTTCCAAAGAGCCCTGAACAGACTTTCTACTCCGACGTCCATCGCTAGCACCGGCTGAAAGCTGAGTTCCAGAGCTTTTCAACGAGCCCCCGTGCGTCTCTCTTCTCCAAAGTAGCGGAGATATATGAAAGGATAAAAGGGGAAAAGAATAAAATGCGCACCGGTTTCAAATTCGCAGGCTACCTGCGCTGAAGGCGTGGAAAACGAGCACGTGACCGAAAGGCTTCCGTACCCGATGGGTCCAGCTCTCGTGCCCAGTTGGTAGCTCGAAGGCTGTGCATATTCGATGCTGCACGGCCCCTGGGGCTCACGTTTTCAAGGGTCGAAGTGCGCACGTGCCGATGACCGGCAACCTAGCTCCGTGCCTGGGCACAATTCGGGCACTTTGATCCCCTTCAAGTGAATGGATAGATGGGAAAAAACATACTGCCAGGCCCACCGTGTCACATCAACCATGCAGGGCAAAGTGGCTTCGTCCCTGGGCACACTTTCTTGTGATTTGAGCCTTTAAATAATACAGGATCCAGACTTCCAATGCTCTCTAAATCACATGCCCGGCAAAGTAGCCTTAAACCTGGACACACAATGGAGACCATTTGACCTGTTAAATCATACTACAACCAGACTTCCAGGCCCACCAGGTCACACAGTCATGCCCAGCAAAGGAGCTCTGGGCCTGGGCACACTTCACGCAGTTTGACCCTTTAAATAATACTACAACCAGACTTCCAGGCCCAAGAGGTCACACAGTCATGCCCAGCAAAGTAGCTCTGGGCCTGGGCACACTTCACGCAGTTTTACCGTTTAAATAAAACTAGAAACAGACTTCCTGGCCCAAGAGGTCACACAGTCATGCCCAGCAAAGTAGTGCTGGGCCAGGGCACACTTCATGCACTTTGTGCCTTGTGCCTTTAAATAATACTATAACCAGACTTCCAAACCCAAGAGGTCACAGAGTCATGCCCAGGAAAGTCGCTATGGGCCTGGGCAGACCATGCAGTTTGACCCTTTAACCAAAACTAGAAAGAGACCTCCAAGCCCAGGAGGTCACAGAATCATACCCAGTAAAGTAGCTAGCTAGCTATCCAGCTACCGGAAGCACGGTTAACAGTGCAGCCGGTAGCTAGCTAGCTAGCTAGCAGCTCAGTAACCGTACAAATTCGCTTGCTGCTGAAAACTGTCAAGTTGTATTTATAGCTTTCGTTTTAGTTCTCTCAGCTTACTTATTTGTTTTTGTTTTTTTGTTTTTTTTTAGGGAAGTTCAATAATTTCTTAGAAATCTTGGAACATTTTGCCAGTTGGCTTCTAGGAAAGCCTTTCTGCGCACAGACAATAAACACAACCCAGAATTCCTCAAACAGGAATGAATCTACTAATTTACAACACGGTTTAGTAACATTTCAGGCACATGAGTGGAGGAACTAGCAAATTCTAAATGATTAAATCGAAGCTGATAAAAATCCATGAAAATTTAAACTGGTCATGAAAAAATGCTTGTGAATTGAAAATGTAAGTGATCGTTATCTGGAAAAGAAAGGATTAAAACAGTCTTGATTTGATACATTTTAAAAAATGAAATATCAAGTTTTATCATTCGTGACCAAGGGAGTTTCTATGAGGGTGTAAACAACAAATGCATGTAAACTAAAAACTACAGTGGTATATAATTAAATAATTTGAGTAACTTTGTGTCACGTCATTTAACGTTTAACTCAAGCCATTTTTGTTACCGGACTCTTATCACTTAACATTAGTAACTGTTTTAGTTGCCTTGTTTATCCAATAACATTCATTAATTAATCAATCGTTTAACCCAAGCAATTTTCATTACTTCCGCCTCTCGAGGCAAAATGTCAATCAGAACGTTGCGCCCGCAAACTTCAAATAAACGATAAATAAGGCGAGTAATAAAAATGGATAAAGTTGAAAGATAAGTTGATTAAACTTGAGTCAAATAAAACTACTTATCAGTCAAAGCGTCAATTCATATGCATTTTATTGACTCTACATTTAATTTACGGGCATTTTAATCAGCCATATTTTTGATGTACAGACCTGAGTTTTGTCGTTGAAGAGAATAAAAGAATCCGTCGTGTAAACTTACGCCATCTGCAGGCTGAGATGGTGTTGGCGTGACCCGGATGTGACATTTGCCAAGCTGATGACATATCGCGATATTAATTGTGAGATTTCCTTACCAGCTTTGCTCTTCGCAGAAGGGTACAGTGCGGCCGAACAGCGTAAGGAGTGGACTCCTTGGTAGACGTTTCGACCAGTGTTTCGCCCGATTTTACTACAAAGGTGTGATGAATGTTTTCTTGGCACACCATGGGTCCTCTGAAATCGGTAGACATTTGAACAGAAGGGCTTACCTATGTATTGTGACCAAGTGCATCCCTTCATGCAGCTGCTTAAATTATGGCAGAAGGACACTTTCAACAAGACAAGAAACCCTGCCGCAAGGGTTGTATAATCACGGATTTGTTCCAGTATCAAGACAGCAAATTTTCAATGTTTCCCTGGCCTTCACAGTCCCCAGATCTTAATCCTATAGAACATCCCTGGGTAAAGGTATAAAACAGCAGTTTAGAACATGTCAGTCCCTCCATGTAATTTGAGAGAAAATATCCTATGAAGATTGGACCAAGATTCCTGCCGAGTATTTTCAGCACATAGTGCTGTGCCAGAAAGAATTGCTGCAGTTCTGGAGGCCAAAGAAGGTCCAACATGCTATTAAATGGGTGTACTTAAGCCAGATACACTGTGTCCTATAATAGGATGTTGCTGGAACGTATGTGGATGTTGTTGGAATGGCCGCAGAGTTGCAGCAGCAGTACAGGTAGTCTGTGATCCTTTCCCCCATCCGAGTGAGTTTGCCCTGTTACACGGGGTCGAGTTATGATGTGAATGTTCAATTACACAGGATGGATTGTGGGCGACGGAACCGAACGGCCTTCAGGATTCAAGTAGAGAAAGGTGAAACTTCTCCAGCCTTTGAGTTAATCACAGGACTATTGCATAGCAATTAGGGATAACAGAACAGCTTTCGGGGGGTTTGGGTGGGGTGCCTTATCCGCCCCTTTAACAGAGTAGTCACAATTCAAATTTCCCTTGTTCCATTGTTTACAAGGCATTATACATGTGGTTTATTTATAGTGCACGGGGTAATATGCAGCGAGTCTGGTCTGTCTGCTTTGGAAGAGAAACATTTGGCCAAAAGAGCAAGACACAGCCAGGAGGATGATTGGTAAGAGCAGATCATAATATGCACCTTAAAGCTGTACACTACAGCTAGGTCCTGTTCCATGACTGCATATATAAATTTACTACTGACATTGTCATTTGTATCTGGCCATTTACAGTGCACTCTTGCTCAATGCAGCACTTGAAGCTGATTTTCCATTGTGTAGTTATTATGTTCAAGAGATGTTTGACCCGGTCAGGGTGACACACTTTAGTGAGGGCAGCAGTATCCTAGAGGACACTACAGACAGTGACGGAGACATCTCAGAGCGCGAGGTGAGAGGTTGAGTTTTTTGTTACTCTCTCTACGACATACTTTTCATGCCAGGTACTATTGTCCAGTTCAGCCCAATTTAATTTACTGCCTTGTATTATCATATATAAATTGCTGAACGATATATATATATATATATATATATATATATATATATATATATATATATATATATATATATAGAGGTTGGAAATTGGTTGTGTAAAAATGAATTGTGATTGTTAAGCCACACAGATGTAAGTGGACATCAAGGGAAAAAATAGTGTGGGTGCCAAGTATGGTGATTGTATCTTTAAAGCTGTAGGAAATGTTACTTTCAGAATGTTTGTGAGATAAAAAAAAAAAAAAAGATATAATTACTATCCATGGTGGAATTGAATGTGTTGCAGACAACATAGGCAGGGATTAGACTGAAAAATATCAGAGTATTCTTAGTGCCGTTTATTGCTGTTGTCAGAGGTTATGCAGCCATATCCTCCCTAGCAAGTATGGCTTCTTCTTCTAACTGTTTGGCCACCTGCAGACACAAGTACCGTGTTGAGCAATATTTAATTACATCTACTCCAAATGCATATTTAATTGCATTGTTAGTATTTATGCAAAACAAGTGTTAGGATTGCCCTGCTCCATTGCAGACTTTCTCACTCTAGCAAATGCGGCTTCCACCTCCTCAATCAGTTGATCCGCATCATTTTCATAGGAAACATCATTAGTAAAAGATGTTTGAGGAACAATCTTAAAATTCACATCTGGATCTCGCATCTTTCTGTAAGAATCCAGTGTCAACTGCAACTATGAGGAGAAACAGTGTTAAGCAATATTTAATTACATCTACTTGAAATGCATAGTTCATAGCATTGTGAGAATTTGTGGAAAACAAGTGTTAGGATTGCTCTGCTCCACTGCAGACTTTCTCACTCTAGCAAAGATGGCTTCCACGTCCTCAATATATTTATCCCAGTCATTGTCATGGAAAATCTGAGTCTTTTCAGGAAACATCATGACATTCATATGTGGAGGTTCTGTCTTTTTGGAAGAGTCCAGTTCCACCTGTAGATATGAGTAGAAATATTGTTGACCAGTATTTAAATACATTTAATTGAAATATGACTTTAATTACATTTTGATACATTTGTAATTTATCATTTGTATTGGACTGGAAAGGAAACAAATACAATTTTTTATCGCATATCCATTATCACATAGCCTGCAGGCCTAATGATGTAAAAATGTGCCCCCAAATGTTCAACAGAAATAACAGGACCTGACACACTAAGGTACCGTAGACCCATTCAAATTGTGCTATTGGAACAATAAATTCCAATGCATTCAGTCATTTTAGCTAGTGTTGATTTTGATTCTCGCCACAATTATACTAATAATCAGCGTTACAACTCAGCATGCAAAGTCACCGAACAGTCGACTGTTAATTCTATAGTAAGGAGAATGTAAAACAAACAAACAAAAAACCCACCAACAGTATTTTTTTTCCTGTAACTGACAAAGATTACGTATGCTAAATGTATGTGTCCTAAATATATTCTAAATACATTTACATTAGTGGTTTTAATTAATTTCTCCAACATTTGTTGAAATGCATTTGTAATTTATATTCAGAGACATTTCAGTGTACTTAAGTACAAGCATTAAATTAGCATCACTGTTCACCATAGCTGTTTTTCCATTTTTTGTGGCTTTTGTCCCTTGCCTCAGTATGGCTTTAAATCATTTGTCTTGGTTCTACTTTACTTACTATGGCTGATTCAGTTGTCTGAGTAGTCAAGTCATTCTTCGTTAAATGGTTTGTTCTAGTGTCTGTTTAAAAAGTAACAGAAAATGTCTTATTAGCATTGTATAGATACTTAGAACACTTCTACGTAGATCTCTCTCTCTCTCAGACACACACACAGTTCATCCAAGTGGTGGCTGTGGTCAGAACTTACCCTTAAAGAAGTCATCATCTGAGGTGGAGTTCCTTCTATTAACACCCTTCCGACAACAGCAAGTGAAGAATAGCACAAGTTGTGTGAATGTTCTGGCAGGGATCTGGGCTCGTGTCTTTTCATTTTTCTTTTTCCTATATTGACCAAATATCCCATGGTTTTCCTTTTCATACTTCTCAGAAGGAACAGGTTCCTTGCATCTTGGATTACAGTAGTAACTACTGGACTGACCCATAATAAATTTTGTTTTGAAAATCCAACTAACCGGCACTACTTGATAACAGAAGAGATCGTTTGGGTAAAACAGAAATGTGATCGGTAGACTAAAATTGGTTCACAGAAATTGCTCATTTGAAAAATCTGTTCTTTGACTACATCATAATTGCATAATTGATGCGGATGCATTATGACATCGCACGTCACGTCTGCAATAGATTTAGATTTACACCAACTTTAAAGAGAAAATGATGATTAGCAAATGTAGTTGCTAGTGATTGTCTAGTGATTGCAAGCAACGACTATTCGTGCTCTGCATTCTTGCGTATTTATTTATGCTAGGCTGTACATAACGCAGCCTTAAAAACATGGGATAGAAATCCCCATGTAACACAATTCTGTCCAAATACATGGCTAGCTAGCAAGTTATTTTACAATCCCATTTAGCACATATATCGCCGCGAATGTCCTGAACAAAACACGCTGTACCTAATCCCCATAAATGACATATCTCTCACTGAATAAAAACTTGTATGCTTCAACAGTATACAGTGGGAGAAATGGCGATCACCTTTAAAAGGATTTCTTACTGTAGGCCTATTATAAACAACATGGAGGAAATTAAAATAAAAATACTTCAGTTAGACCGTGGACACAGGCTGCTAATAAGTCAAGTAAATGAAACTGGATGGACTGCTTAATTATGTAACAACACAACATTTATGGTGACGAGGATGTTTCACACATACACTCTTAAGTGATGCTGACCTCAATATCCACATTTCACATTGTTACTGTACCACTGTAGATGAACCTAAACCTCACATTCTCGTCACGTTGATAAGCTTTTTGAAAGTTCCGCTCTGCACGTCTCTGAAAAGCAGGCGAGTTCATCTCCTGGAAACATAAAAGCATGACACTAATGTAAATCTTTCACTTTGTTCTTATATGCGAGTTGTCAATAATTCAAAATTCTTGTTAAAACTGTGGAACTCTGTTGCAGCTCACTCTCTCTGTTTTGCATTGCCAGATCGCTGAACAGGAGCATGTCCGGCTTTGACACACGTGCCCTGCGCTGACCAGTACCGCCAGCAACCACAACACGTGGAGACGTAATCCTCTTTAACTACTTGTCCTTCCTCCATGTATATACACTCAAAACTCCAGTTTAGAGTGGTCAATGGCACTTACGCCAGCACACTGTACCGGTTTGATCACCTGTAGTCAGAGATGCACGGACCCGTTGGTGCGTACGCGTAACTCGGAGCGGGTGCTGCTCTCCAAGGTTATGCTGCTGCTTACTGTCACTCTCTCACGAGCACAAGTCCTCGTCTACTTTAACAAGGCTAAGTCACTGATAATGTAATAACAAACATGTTTGACAAAATACTAGGTCATGGTTTGCAGTCTAAAGTCCTTCTGACTTGCTGAGAGTTAGCCTGATTTGATTTAGCTTGTTCTTAACCTTTGTTTAGTATGTTACATAAAAGCTCATGGAAATATTTCAGATGTAACATAAATGTACCTGACCATTTTCACTGAAAGAGACTGGTAGCTACAGGATTACATGAAGCTACAATCAGAATCGATTTCTAGTCACCGAGCATTATTGTTGTGAATAATTAGAATTTAAATTAATTCATATTTTGTTAATTATGTAAATAAGTTACAATCTTGGAAGATAGTTTGTATTCTGTTTCTATATGACAGTTATATATTTTTTTGTTTGTTTGTTTGTTTTCTTAGTGTAAATCATGATCTTATAGTTTGTTTTCTAAGTGTGTTTCCAAATTGCCTTTGACTGCTGTATGCCTAATTGCAGCATTTAACCCCTCATTTCGTCTCTAATTTTTGACATGTACTCTTGTCTTGCATAAGTGGAAAGTCGATCAGCCCCCGTTTAAAAATGGTGAGCTTTTACTGTCACGTTAATAACATCACGCACGCGCACACCTAATGCTTTGACTGTCCTGCACTTTAAATATCTTCTGCACATAATGGAGGGTGTGCATAGTTATCAGTTCCCTTCGTGCAAAAGGGTTGTCTTAGGTTACTGTAAAGTCTAACGCACATTTGGAATCCTTTCTTTTGCTGAGATGTTACTAGCTCACATGATACTCAAAAATGAGCACAATCATCGAAATGCGGACATCATTGGGTACAGGGGTGCCTAGCCATAGTCATGAATAACTGAATATAAAAGGCTGAACAATCTACTATAAGCAATTGCATATTTCATTAGGTTTTTTTTTTTTTAATAGGCTGTAGTAACTTCAGGAGCTCAGGCAGGGGAACATTAATATTTATGAGTGGCTATGCCACACCCACTGAAATAAAAGCTGAGGATGTCATTGCAGAGGTAGGAGAAGCCAGAGCAGAATATTACAGAATATTACATTATTACATTGATTGAATAGTGGCTCTGTCTGCCCTGGGGGTATTATTGAAACCCAAAGGCTGAAAGGATGGGGAGAGAGAGAGAGAGAGAGAGAGAGAGAGAGCATGTGTGAACATATTCTTGTCACTGTACGGCTCCTCCCCCCAAACGTCTCCCCGTGTGTGTTTGCTTGTGTGTGTGTGTGTGTGTGTTCATCCGTGTGGCCACGCCCCTTTGTGTTTCACGCCTGCTCTTCGTTGTGTTGTTATTGTTTGCGTATATAAGTCCTTTGTGTAAACATTAACGTTGTCAGTGTTTGATCCCACGATAGCCTTAGTGCTACGTTGTCTTCCATGTCTCTAAATAAACATCGCTGTATGCATCACGGCTCCTCTTTTGTATCCTGCCAAGCCTCCCTGCGTTACAATTATGATCAAATTTGATAAAATACTAGGTCATAGTTTGCAGTCTGAAGTATTTTTGACCTGCTGAGAGTTAGCCTGATTTGATTTAGCCTGTTCCTAACCTTTGTTTAGTATGTTGCGTAAAAGCTCATGGAAATATTTCAGATGTAACATACATGTAATTGACCTAGTAGAGCAAAATTACAGAATTGTAAGGAAGAAGTGACATTCTTGGGGCATATCATTAAGGGAAATACACACGGGCTGTCTCAAAACTGAGCACAAGCCATAATTTTGCTACCTAAACCATAGTGGCATACTCCCCTCTTACTGTTTTAGTCCCACACGCAGTACACCAAATACTGCAGGACCAAAGAGTGTCACACTTATCAGCCCAATGGTAGCTGAGATACCACACTACCCTCTTAGATATGCCTAATATAACTGTCAAAAGGTGTATAACACTGAACCCAGCTACACTCCTTCCTACGGAGGAGGATGGAGATCCACAAGACTGCACAGCAGTCTTAGCTTAAGTATGTACACCGCAGGTTGATCTCTTTGAAGAAGCCATAAGTAACCCAGACCTATGCCTCTATGTGGACGGGTCAGCAAGCAGGGACGACACAGGGGTCAATAGGGCGGCATACGCGGCAGTAACAGATCATGAAATACTTGAAACAGAAGTATTACCGTCCTCCTATTCAGCGCAGGCTGCTGAACCAGTAGCACTGACGGAAGCATGCCAATTAGCTGCAGACAAAACTGTTAATGATTTTGGAGCCATATGGAAACATAGGCAATTCCTGACAAGCTCGGGTAAATATATTAGACATCACCATCTTGCTAGAAGCCATTTTGCTGCCAAAGACAATTGCAGTTGTTAAGTGTGCAGCTCACAGGACTACAGAAGACCAAATCAGCAAGGGGAATAATTTTGTAGATAGAGTAACAAAGGCAGCTGCAACTAACACCGCTGTGCAAGCAATACAGGAAACCGCTGCTACCCCGCATGCCACATTACGGGAGATTCAGTCAGGGGCTACCGCCACCGAACGCACCAGGTGGAGACAACTAGACTGCGCAGTGTACGATGGTGCTTGGACACACACACCTACGGGCAAACCTTGCCTAGCCAAATCATACATGCAGGGCCTAATCAGAATTGCTCATGGGCGTAGCCATATGAGCAAAGGGGGAATCGTGGACAGCATATTAAAGTTGCGCCAGAACTCACAATACTTACCCAAAACTTTTGTTCCAGCTGTCTTGTTTGTGCGCAGCACTCCCCAAAGGGAACCAAGCACGGTGGACAGGACCACACCAAGTCCTGTTAACAACCCACACTGCTGTCAAAATAGAAGGACGAGGAACCTGGGTACATCACACACACTGTAAGAAGGCTCCGACACCAGCCCCAACCCCAAGCAGCAGCACCCCAACAGACTAGGTCGGAACTGTGTTGAGTAGGGTGTTAAAGGCAAGGCCTACCCTTTCGACACTCGGAACCGTCAACCTCTCGCCTCTTGCTGATCCTGCCGACTACACCAATTTCTGTGGTGGAATTTTGAATAAACAGCAAGTCAGACGTGATTAAAAGAGTAATTTAATAAAGAAAATAAGGCATACAAAACACAGCTGTGTGAGAGCTAATGCTCTAAGCAAAAGTTCTAAAGGGGTAGACTGGCTCTGCTCCTTATACCTAAACTTCACATCCTGGAAGGGATGTCCTGTCATCCTGTATACCCATTTCCTGCTCCTTGTTGCACTAAGCACTTCTGCACACATCAGGATGCTCTGTTCCACCAGGACAGACACAGTTTGCTAGATCCTCTTTATCAGGATTAGTCGCACGACACATGCAAGATCACGAAGCAGCTGATTCAGCAGTCGTTTTGTTCACACAATATACAAAGACAGAATGTGCAGACTAAACTATTCATATAGGATTACATAGAGAAAGGATTAACATGATTATATATGAATCACATGATAATACATGATCGAATAATAATTTCCATTCACACTAGAAACAGACCTCCAGGCCCAAGAGGTCACACAGTCAGGCCCAGCAAAGTAGCTCTGGGCCTGGGCACACTTCATGCAGTTTGACCCTTTGAATAATACTACAACCAGACTTCCAGGCCCAATAGGTCACACAGTCGTACCCAACAAAGTAGTGCTGGGACAGGGCACACTTCATGCACTTTGTGCGTTTAAATAATACTACAGCCAGATTTCCAAGCCCAAGAGGTCACACAGTCATGCCCAGCTAAGTAGCTCTGGGCCTGGGCACAATTCACGCAGTTTGACCCTTTAAATAAAACTAGAAACAGACTTCCTGGCCCAAGAGGTCACACAGTCATACTCAGCAAGGTTGCTTTAAACCTGGGCACACTTCACGCAGTTTGACCATTTAAATAAAACTAGAAACAGACTTCCAGGCCCAAGAGGTCACACAGTCATGCCCAGCAAAGTAGCTCTGGGCCTGGGCACACTTCACGCAGTTTGACCCTTTAGATAATACTACAACCAGACTTCCAGGCCCAAGAGGTCACACAGTCATGCCCAGCAAAGTAGCTCTGGGCCTGGGCACACTTGACGCAGTTTGACCCTTTAAGTAATACTAAAACCAGACTTCCAGGCCCAAGAGGTCACACAGTCATGCCCAGCAAAGAAGCTCTGGGCCTGGGCACACTTCATGCAGTTTGATCCTTTAAATAAAACTAGAAACAGACTTCCAGGCCCAATAGGTCACACAGTCATGCCCAGCAAAGTAGCTCTGGGCCTGGGCACACTTCACGCAGTTTGACCCTTTAGATAATACTACAACCAGACTTCCAGGCCCAAGAGGCCACACAGTCATGCCCAGCAAAGTAGCTCTGGGCCTGGGCACACTTCACGCAGTTTGACCATTTAAATAAAACTAGAAACAGACTTCCAGGCCCAAGAGGTCACACAGTCATGCCCAGCAAAGTAGCTCTGGGCCTGCGCACACTTCACGCAGTTTGACCCTTTAGATAATACTACAACCAGACTTCCAGGCCCAAGAGGTCACACATTCATGCCCAGCAAAGTAGCTCTGGGCCTGCGCACACTTCACGCAGTTTGACCGTTTAAACAAAACTAGAAACAGACTTCCTGGCCCAAGAGGTCACACAGTCATACTCAGCAAGGTTGCTTTAAACCTGGGCACACTTCACGCAGTTTGACCATTTAAATAAAACTAGAAACAGACTTCCAGGCCCAAGAGGTCACACAGTCATGCCCAGCAAAGTAGCTCTGGGCCTGCGCACACTTCACGCAGTTTGACCCTTTGACCATTTTTGGCAGATTTCACCACGTTATTACGAACGTGGATACGTTATCTTAGAATTATAAGCAGTGTGAGATGTGAAGCTAAGTGAAGCACATGTGCAGAATTTCTAACAATAGCCTGTTTTGTATAGCCTGGCTAACTGACCAATCAGTGAAATGAAATGTGGTTGCTGAGCCTGTTGCAGCTGGGTCAATTTAATTTGGTTTCATTGTGTTTAATTTTAAACTCAGCTGCGTGCCATAAGACACAAGTTTATCTGAGCATTTTTTGTTTTAATGCCGACTTAACCTAGCCATGTTTTACAGTTATCTTGAAATAATTAAGGTTCATCGCTAGAGGGTGCTGTTCATCTTTTTTTTCTTTTTCTTTTTTGTATTATTGATCAGGAAAAAACTATAAAATAGATGAAGTGGACGCAAACCTTGCCTAGCCAAATCATACATGCAGGGCCTAATCAGAATTGCTCATGGGCGTAGCCATATGAGCAAAGGGGGAATCGTGGACAGCATATTAATGTTGCGCCAGAACTCACAATACTTACCCAAAACTTTTGTTCCAGCTGTCTTGTTTGTGCGCAGCACTCCCCAAAGGGAACCAAGCACGGTGGACAGGACCACACCAAGTCCTGTTAACAACCCACACTGCTGTCAAAATAGAAGGACGAGGAACCTGGGTACATCACACACACTGTAAGAAGGCTCCGACACCAGCCCCAACCCCAAGCAGCAGCACCCCAACAGACTAGGTCGGAACTGTGTTGAGTAGGGTGTTAAAGGCAAGGCCTACCCTTTCGACACTCGGAACCGTCAACCTCTCGCCTCTTGCTGATCCTGCCGACTACACCAATTTCTGTGGTGGAATTTTGAATAAACAGCAAGTCAGACGTGATTAAAAGAGTAATTTAATAAAGAAAATAAGGCATACAAAACACAGCTGTGTGAGAGCTAATGCTCTAAGCAAAAGTTCTAAAGGGGTAGACTGGCTCTGCTCCTTATACCTAAACTTCACATCCTGGAAGGGATGTCCTGTCATCCTGTATACCCATTTCCTGCTCCTTGTTGCACTAAGCACTTCTGCACATATCAGGATGCTCTGTTCCACCAGGACAGACACAGTTTGCTAGATCCTCTTTATCAGGATTAGTCGCACGACACATGCAAGATCACGAAGCAGCTGATTCAGCAGTCGTTTTGTTCACACAATATACAAAGACAGAATGTGCAGACTAAACTATTCATATAGGATTACATAGAGAAAGGATTAACATGATTATATATGAATCACATGATAATACATGATCGAATAATAATTTCCATTCACACTAGAAACAGACCTCCAGGCCCAAGAGGTCACACAGTCGTGCCCAGCAAAGTAGTGCTGGGCCAGGGCACACTTCATGCACTTTGTGCCTTTAAATAATACTACAACCAGATTTCCAAGCCCAAGAGGTCACACAG
Organism: Electrophorus electricus; assembly: GCF_041902795.1. Taxonomy (NCBI): domain Eukaryota; kingdom Metazoa; phylum Chordata; class Actinopteri; order Gymnotiformes; family Gymnotidae; genus Electrophorus; species Electrophorus electricus. The sequence goes on along the minus strand of NW_027658391.1, from coordinate 184,223 downwards.
TCATGCCCAGCAAAGTAGCTCTGGGCCTGGGCACACTTCACGCAGTTTGACCCTTTGAATAATACTACAACCAGACTTCCAGGCCCAATAGGTCACACAGTCGTGCCCAACAAAGTAGTGCTGGGACAGGGCACACTTCATGCACTTTGTGCGTTTAAATAATACTACAGCCAGATTTCCAAGCCCAAGAGGTCACACAGTCATGCCCAGCTAAGTAGCTCTGGGCCTGGGCACAATTCACGCAGTTTGACCCTTTAAATAAAACTAGAAACAGACTTCCTGGCCCAAGAGGTCACACAGTCATACTCAGCAAGGTTGCTTTAAACCTGGGCACACTTCACGCAGTTTGACCATTTAAATAAAACTAGAAACAGACTTCCAGGCCCAAGAGGTCACACAGTCATGCCCAGCAAAGTAGCTCTGGGCCTGGGCACACTTCACGCAGTTTGACCCTTTAGATAATACTACAACCAGACATCCAGGCCCAAGAGGTCACACAGTCATGCCCAGCAAAGTAGCTCTGGGCCTGGGCACACTTGACGCAGTTTGACCCTTTAAATAATACTAAAACCAGACTTCCAAGCCCAAGCGGTCACACAGTCAGGCCCAGCAAAGTAGCTCTGGGCCTGGGCACACTTCATGCAGTTTGACCCTTTAAATAAAACTAGAAACAGACTTCCTGGCCCAAGAGGTCACACAGTCATGCCCAGCAAAGTAGCTCTGGGCCTGGGCACACTTCACGCAGTTTGACCATTTAAATAAAACTAGAAACAGACTTCCAGGCCCAAGAAGTCACACAGTCATGCCCAGCAAAGTAGCTCTGGGCCTGGGCACACTTCACGCAGTTTGACCCTTTAGATAATACTACAACCAGACTTCCAGGCCCAAGAGGTCACACAGTCATGCCCAGCAAAGTAGCTCTGGGCCTGGGCACACTTCACGCAGTTTGACCATTTAAATAAAACTAGAAACAGACTTCCAGGCCCAAGAGGTCACACAGTCATGCCCAGCAAAGTAGCTCTGGGCCTGCGCACACTTCACGCAGTTTGACCATTTAAATAAAACTAGAAACAGACTTCCTGGCCCAAGAGGTCACACAGTCATGCCCAGCAAGGTTGCTTTAAACGTGGGCACACTTCAGACCGTTTCACTCTTTAAATCATTCAAAGCACCACATTTCAAGGCCCAAGAGGTCATAGAATCATGCCCATCAAAATAGCTCTGGGCCTGGGCACACTTCACGCAGTTTGACCATTTAAATAAAACTAGAACCAGACTTCCAGGCCCAAGAGGTCACACAGTCATGCCCAGCAAAGTAGCTCTGGGCCTGGGCACACTTGACGCAGTTTGACCCTTTAAATAATACTAAAACCAGACTTCCAGGCCCAAGAGGTCACACAGTCAGGCCCAGCAAAGTATCTCTGGGCCTGGGCACACTTCACGCAGTTTGACCATTTAAATAAAACTAGAAACAGACTTCCAGGCCCAAGAGGTCACACAGTCATGCCCAGCAAAGTAGCTCTGGGCCTGCGCACACTTCACGCAGTTTGACCCTTTAGATAATACTACAACCAGACTTCCAGGCCCAAGAGGTCACACAGTCATGCCCAGCAAAGTAGCTCTGGGCCTGCGCACACTTCACGCAGTTTGACCGTTTAAATAAAACTAGAAACAGACTTCCTGGCCCAAGAGGTCACACAGTCATGCCCAGCAAGGTTGCTTTAAACGTGGGCACACTTCAGACCGTTTCACTCTTTAAATCATTCAAAGCACCACATTTCAAGGCCCAAGAGGTCATAGAATCATGCCCATCAAAATAGCTCTGGGCCTGGGCACACTTCACGCAGTTTGACCATTTAAATAAAACTAGAACCAGACTTCCAGACCCAAGAGGTCACACAGTCATCCCCAGCAATGTAGCTCTGGACCTTGGAACACTTTATGCAGTTTGACCCTTTAAATAATACTACAACCAGACTTCCAGGCCCAAGAGTTCACACAGTCATGCCCAGCAAAGTAGCTCTGGGCCTGGGCACACTTCACGCAGTTTGACCCTTTGACCATTTTTGGCAGATTTCACCACGTTATTACGAACGTGGATACGTTATCTTAGAATTATAAGCAGTGTGAGATGTGAAGCTAAGTGAAGCACATGTGCAGAATTTCTAACAATAGCCTGTTTTGTATAGCCTGGCTAACTGACCAATCAGTGAAATGAAATGTGGTTGCTGAGCCTGTTGCAGCTGGGTCAATTTAATTTGATTTCATTGTGTTTAATTTTAAACTCAGCTGCGTGCCATGAGACACAAGTTTATCTGAGCATTTTTTGTTTTAATGCCGACTTAACCTAGCCATGTTTTACAGTTATCTTGAAATAATTAAGGTTCATCGCTAGAGGGTGCTGTTCATTTTTTTTTTCTTTTTCTTTTTTGTATTATTGATCAGGAAAAAACTATAAAATAGATGAAGTGGACGTTTTCTATGTATCATATGGAATTTGAGTAGATGAGTGAATGTTACTATGTAAATGTATAAGAATTTGTGCATAAGATTATTATGAGATTATTTATAATCAAACGACTACACTGTACAACCACATCTTCCTTTTATTTACATATTATACAGATATTTACAGATATTTATATTTTACTTACAGAGCAGCTCCTCATTGGTTCGGCTCAGAAGCTTCTTTTCGATGTCCTCTTTCTCCAGGTACTCCTGCAGGTTAGGCATCTCCTCCGCCAACCGCCTGAGGGCAGAAGAGACGTGGTGTGACGCGTAGCCTGCTGTTAAAGGCTACAGATATAGTACATCTGTGAGGCTAACAGCGCTTATTATATGAAGCCTTATAGAGGTCATATGGAATGATCTCATTCGATCAACCCTAATGTAACCCTTACAAACTTTCATGAACTCATTTGAATAACACTACCATAGCCCTTAAGAATTTTCCTAAAATGTTTTAGGATGTTCTGAACAGAGTATCTCTTAAAGGTTAAATCCCTTGCAGGTCTTAGTCCTGCTCATCCCACATGCTGATGTGTGAGTGAAACAGTGCATAGGTGTAGAGACCTGGACTTGGCGAGATGCAGGCCTATCCTCTCAGTCTGGTGCTATTCTGTTACTAGAGGACCTGAACACGCTTCTCCAACAGCACGTTCTTCTGGGCCTGATGACAACACGCACACACATGCACACGCACACACACGGGCACACATACAGACATACAGATACTGTTTAATTTCTTCACATCTGTAGATACACTAGCATAAGTTGATATATACGTTTATGAGTTTGATTATGAGCTGATTTCAACTTGACAGGTACAGAGTATATAGTATACATAGAGAGTGCATAGTTTTACCAGGTTGAGTGCTACAGATTCTTGTGATGAAAGGTGACAAACCCAGCGATATGAAGAAAACAAGTACTGGGTTAGTCCCTTAAAGGTTTAAAGGAGTCTCCCTTAAAGGTCTTAGTCCTGCTCATACCACATGCTGATGTGTGAGTGAAACAGTGCAGAGGTGTAGAGACCTGGACTTGGCGACATGCAGGTCTTTCCTGGCAATTAGTGCTGCATTCTGCTGCAGGAGAACCAGAACATGCTTCTCCCCACACACACACACACACGGGCACACATACAGGTGCGCACATATACACAGATACACATTCTGTTTAATTTCTTCACATCTGCAGACTAGAGTAAGCTGAGGGTATAGTGTTAAACCAGGTACTACATAAACAGTATACAGTATATATACAGAGGATATAGTGTTAAACCAGGTACTACATACAGAGTATATAGTATACATACAGAGTATATAGTTTTACCAAAAGATCGTGCTGATCTTTGATCTCCTGGTTCTTCATCTCCAGCACCACTTTCAGACTCATAATGTCCTCCTCTATGGGCTGGTTTAACACACACGCACACACACGCGCACACGCACACACACACGAATCATCACTACAGCCAGTACAATGGAAAGGTGGGAATGTGTACTGAATGTGTACTGACGTTATAAGTGAAAGGTGGAGGTACTGGTGGATGTGTACTGACACTACAAGGGATCTCTACCTGCAGTGACAGTCTGAGCTTCTCATGTTCTTCCTCCAGAGATTTCTTCTCCTGTTCACAGGCCATTTTCATATCTGCCAGAGCAAGTATCATTACTGCTGGATATATATATATATATATATATATATATATATATATATATATATATATATATATATATATATACAACACAGATTGCATTACTACTGGATATATAAAATATAATATATATAGTACAATAGATATATTAGTATCACTTTTATTGGAGCCTAAAGGCTAACATTCATTATTAGTTATGTTAGTATTATTGCATTTCCATAGTACTTACTCTTGATGGACCTGTTATGCTCCTCCTCCTCCTGCTGTTTCTGCAGGAGCTCTGTCTCCTCCTGCTGTTTGTGTTTCAGCATCTCCTGAAGAACCTGCAGCTCCGTCTGCTTCTGCAACCTCAACTCCTTCAGCTGCTCCAACAAACCGTTCTCCAACTCCTGCTTCTCACACCGCAAACACTCCAATCGGGCCACAGGCCCCACTACTGACACAGAACCACACACACACACACACACACACACACACACACACACACACACACACACACAAAGAGAGACAAACAGAAAGACACATAGACATATGAAATTAGAAAGCCATATAGTGTAGAAATAGATTGATGTTATTCAGGGAGCTCATTTATAAAACTTTGTGGATTCCAAAATGAAAGTGTGTGTATTCTGCACAAATAACAGGAAATGGCATATACCCCCCCAAAAAATTTGATTTCTAAAGCCTCGAATATGAATTATTGGGAGATAGAGGCGACAATGCAGCGCTAAAGACAAAAAAGGAATTTTTACCACAGGTATGAGTGGCAGCACCAGCAACCGCAGGTGTGAGTGGCATTATATTTACATTTACCCTCCACATCCTTTGTGTCTGTGTATTCGTCCTCGATGCGTCCAGCACACCATCTCCAGAAACGCCTCATTTTTCCTCTGTCCTCTTCAGTGTCTTTCCACAGACTGATCTGTAAAGGTGTTCATGGGATTCCCCTCACGTGTGACATTGGGCCACAGGACATATGGGGTTCTAAAGTTCCAAGAGTGTAGATGAGTTGTTTTTCTTTGAATTTCCTAATTTCATTGACTCTACCTCAACCTGGATTGATTAACCATGTACGGCTCACCGGAGACTGTGATACATATAACATCCCAAAGTGTACTTAATTCTGAGCAAAATCTAACTAGCCTCATTACTGCTGAACTATGAGGGGCCATTTAGGGAGAAATCAGGGAAACACTACTTGTACATACATATGAAACATTTTCACATAAATAGCCTACTACTTACATTTGTGTATAATAATTTAAACTTGCATATACACGCACTTGCCCACTCAATCCCTGGTGCGTAAACATAGAGTTGCACTATGCTTATGTTGGTATGGGGGTGTCTGTGTGTATATAACAATTTTCAGTGCGCCCGGAAGTCATTTCATTGTAATTTCAAGGCAGATATTTAACATGTGTACAGTGCGTATAATAGACAGAGGAAGACTGTTGAACTATTAATATTAGGACAGTTATTGACATTTGTGTAATAAGTAGTGCTTCTCTTAATGACAAATGTAACTGTTTTCCCATATAGAATTGTGTGCTTTATATTGTTTGGAAGAACTTTTTCTTCTCATTTAGAAATATGTGGACTAAGTGCTCAGATTGTCTTATTATTTATTATGCTCAGTCTTTCATTGCGTATAATTTTAAACTCAGCTGCGTGCCATAAGACACAAGTTAATCTGAGCCTTTTTTGTTCTAACGCCGACTTAACCTAGCCATGTTTTACAGTTATCTTGAAATAATTGAGGTTCATCGCTAGAGGGTGGTGTTCATCTTTTTTTCTTTTCTTTTTTTGTATTATTGTTTAGGGAAAAACTATAAAATAGATGAGGTGGACGTTTTCTATGTATCATATGGAATTTGAGTATACGAGTGAATGTTACTATGTAAATGTATAAGAATTTGTGGATAAAATTATTATGAGATTATTTATAATCAAACAACTACACTATACAACCACATCTTCCTTTTATTTACATATTATACAGATATTTACATTTTATTTACAGAGCAGCTCCTCATTGGTTCGGCTCAGAAGCTTCTTTTCGATGTCCTCTTTCTCCAGGTACTCCTGCAGATTAGGCATCTCCTCCGACAACCGCCTGAGGGCAGAAGAGACGTGGTGTGAATCGTAGCCTGCTGTTAAAAGCTACAGATATAGTACATCTGTGAGGTTAACAGAGGCTAACAACCCCTGAACAGACTTTCTACTCCCAAGGGGCCCAGAGATATTTACCAATAAAGTGCTACGCTCCAGACGGATGAGCGAGAAGCGCATGCGCAATTGCAACGAATTGGAGGAGGAAGTTTAAACAAACGCGCTGACTTTGCATACTCACATCTAGGCCGGGCCAGGTCCAAATGGCCTGCAACTCGGTGCGCATCACCTCCATGACTGTCCCTAACGAACGCCACCTGCCACGCATTCGTCCCATCCCTGGCGGCTTTAAAAAATCGTAGCGTGAAAACGGTGGGTCCGATCCGCGTGCCACTCGAAGTCGATTACAGGGGAGATGCAGCCCTTTCCAAAGAGCCCTGAACAGACTTTCTACTCCGACGTCCATCGCTAGCACCGGCTGAAAGCTGAGTTCCAGAGCTTTTCAACGAGCCCCCGTGCGTCTCTCTTCTCCAAAGTAGCGGAGATATATGAAAGGATAAAAGGGGAAAAGAATAAAATGCGCACCGGTTTCAAATTCGCAGGCTACCTGCGCTGAAGGCGTGGAAAACGAGCACGTGACCGAAAGGCTTCCGTACCCGATGGGTCCAGCTCTCGTGCCCAGTTGGTAGCTCGAAGGCTGTGCATATTCGATGCTGCACGGCCCCTGGGGCTCACGTTTTCAAGGGTCGAAGTGCGCACGTGCCGATGACCGGCAACCTAGCTCCGTGCCTGGGCACAATTCGGGCACTTTGATCCCCTTCAAGTGAATGGATAGATGGGAAAAAACATACTGCCAGGCCCACCGTGTCACATCAACCATGCAGGGCAAAGTGGCTTCGTCCCTGGGCACACTTTCTTGTGATTTGAGCCTTTAAATAATACAGGATCCAGACTTCCAATGCTCTCTAAATCACATGCCCGGCAAAGTAGCCTTAAACCTGGACACACAATGGAGACCATTTGACCTGTTAAATCATACTACAACCAGACTTCCAGGCCCACCAGGTCACACAGTCATGCCCAGCAAAGGAGCTCTGGGCCTGGGCACACTTCACGCAGTTTGACCCTTTAAATAATACTACAACCAGACTTCCAGGCCCAAGAGGTCACACAGTCATGCCCAGCAAAGTAGCTCTGGGCCTGGGCACACTTCACGCAGTTTTACCGTTTAAATAAAACTAGAAACAGACTTCCTGGCCCAAGAGGTCACACAGTCATGCCCAGCAAAGTAGTGCTGGGCCAGGGCACACTTCATGCATTTTGTGCCTTGTGCCTTTAAATAATACTATAACCAGACTTCCAAACCCAAGAGGTCACAGAGTCATGCCCAGGAAAGTCGCTATGGGCCTGGGCAGACCATGCAGTTTGACCCTTTAACCAAAACTAGAAAGAGACCTCCAAGCCCAGGAGGTCACAGAATCATACCCAGTAAAGTAGCTAGCTAGCTATCCAGCTACCGGAAGCACGGTTAACAGTGCAGCCGGTAGCTAGCTAGCTAGCTAGCAGCTCAGTAACCGTACAAATTCGCTTGCTGCTGAAAACTGTCAAGTTGTATTTATAGCTTTCGTTTTAGTTCTCTCAGCTTACTTATTTGTTTTTGTTTTTTTGTTTTTTTTTAGGGAAGTTCAATAATTTCTTAGAAATCTTGGAACATTTTGCCAGTTGGCTTCTAGGAAAGCCTTTCTGCGCACAGACAATAAACACAACCCAGAATTCCTCAAACAGGAATGAATCTACTAATTTACAACACGGTTTAGTAACATTTCAGGCACATGAGTGGAGGAACTAGCAAATTCTAAATGATTAAATCGAAGCTGATAAAAATCCATGAAAATTTAAACTGGTCATGAAAAAATGCTTGTGAATTGAAAATGTAAGTGATCGTTATCTGGAAAAGAAAGGATTAAAACAGTCTTGATTTGATACATTTTAAAAAATGAAATATCAAGTTTTATCATTCGTGACCAAGGGAGTTTCTATGAGGGTGTAAACAACAAATGCATGTAAACTAAAAACTACAGTGGTATATAATTAAATAATTTGAGTAACTTTGTGTCACGTCATTTAACGTTTAACTCAAGCCATTTTTGTTACCGGACTCTTATCACTTAACATTAGTAACTGTTTTAGTTGCCTTGTTTATCCAATAACATTCATTAATTAATCAATCGTTTAACCCAAGCAATTTTCATTACTTCCGCCTCTCGAGGCAAAATGTCAATCAGAACGTTGCGCCCGCAAACTTCAAATAAACGATAAATAAGGCGAGTAATAAAAATGGATAAAGTTGAAAGATAAGTTGATTAAACTTGAGTCAAATAAAACTACTTATCAGTCAAAGCGTCAATTCATATGCATTTTATTGACTCTACATTTAATTTACGGGCATTTTAATCAGCCATATTTTTGATGTACAGACCTGAGTTTTGTCGTTGAAGAGAATAAAAGAATCCGTCGTGTAAACTTACGCCATCTGCAGGCTGAGATGGTGTTGGCGTGACCCGGATGTGACATTTGCCAAGCTGATGACATATCGCGATATTAATTGTGAGATTTCCTTACCAGCTTTGCTCTTCGCAGAAGGGTACAGTGCGGCCGAACAGCGTAAGGAGTGGACTCCTTGGTAGACGTTTCGACCAGTGTTTCGCCCGATTTTACTACAAAGGTGTGATGAATGTTTTCTTGGCACACCATGGGTCCTCTGAAATCGGTAGACATTTGAACAGAAGGGCTTACCTATGTATTGTGACCAAGTGCATCCCTTCATGCAGCTGCTTAAATTATGGCAGAAGGACACTTTCAACAAGACAAGAAACCCTGCCGCAAGGGTTGTATAATCACGGATTTGTTCCAGTATCAAGACAGCAAATTTTCAATGTTTCCCTGGCCTTCACAGTCCCCAGATCTTAATCCTATAGAACATCCCTGGGTAAAGGTATAAAACAGCAGTTTAGAACATGTCAGTCCCTCCATGTAATTTGAGAGAAAATATCCTATGAAGATTGGACCAAGATTCCTGCCGAGTATTTTCAGCACATAGTGCTGTGCCAGAAAGAATTGCTGCAGTTCTGGAGGCCAAAGAAGGTCCAACATGCTATTAAATGGGTGTACTTAAGCCAGATACACTGTGTCCTATAATAGGATGTTGCTGGAACGTATGTGGATGTTGTTGGAATGGCCGCAGAGTTGCAGCAGCAGTACAGGTAGTCTGTGATCCTTTCCCCCATCCGAGTGAGTTTGCCCTGTTACACGGGGTCGAGTTATGATGTGAATGTTCAATTACACAGGATGGATTGTGGGCGACGGAACCGAACGGCCTTCAGGATTCAAGTAGAGAAAGGTGAAACTTCTCCAGCCTTTGAGTTAATCACAGGACTATTGCATAGCAATTAGGGATAACAGAACAGCTTTCGGGGGGTTTGGGTGGGGTGCCTTATCCGCCCCTTTAACAGAGTAGTCACAATTCAAATTTCCCTTGTTCCATTGTTTACAAGGCATTATACATGTGGTTTATTTATAGTGCACGGGGTAATATGCAGCGAGTCTGGTCTGTCTGCTTTGGAAGAGAAACATTTGGCCAAAAGAGCAAGACACAGCCAGGAGGATGATTGGTAAGAGCAGATCATAATATGCACCTTAAAGCTGTACACTACAGCTAGGTCCTGTTCCATGACTGCATATATAAATTTACTACTGACATTGTCATTTGTATCTGGCCATTTACAGTGCACTCTTGCTCAATGCAGCACTTGAAGCTGATTTTCCATTGTGTAGTTATTATGTTCAAGAGATGTTTGACCCGGTCAGGGTGACACACTTTAGTGAGGGCAGCAGTATCCTAGAGGACACTACAGACAGTGACGGAGACATCTCAGAGCGCGAGGTGAGAGGTTGAGTTTTTTGTTACTCTCTCTACGACATACTTTTCATGCCAGGTACTATTGTCCAGTTCAGCCCAATTTAATTTACTGCCTTGTATTATCATATATAAATTGCTGAACGATATATATATATATATATATATATATATATATATAGAGGTTGGAAATTGGTTGTGTAAAAATGAATTGTGATTGTTAAGCCACACAGATGTAAGTGGACATCAAGGGAAAAAATAGTGTGGGTGCCAAGTATGGTGATTGTATCTTTAAAGCTGTAGGAAATGTTACTTTCAGAATGTTTGTGAGATAAAAAAAAAAAAAAAGATATAATTACTATCCATGGTGGAATTGAATGTGTTGCAGACAACATAGGCAGGGATTAGACTGAAAAATATCAGAGTATTCTTAGTGCCGTTTATTGCTGTTGTCAGAGGTTATGCAGCCATATCCTCCCTAGCAAGTATGGCTTCTTCTTCTAACTGTTTGGCCACCTGCAGACACAAGTACCGTGTTGAGCAATATTTAATTACATCTACTCCAAATGCATATTTAATTGCATTGTTAGTATTTATGCAAAACAAGTGTTAGGATTGCCCTGCTCCATTGCAGACTTTCTCACTCTAGCAAATGCGGCTTCCACCTCCTCAATCAGTTGATCCGCATCATTTTCATAGGAAACATCATTAGTAAAAGATGTTTGAGGAACAATCTTAAAATTCACATCTGGATCTCGCATCTTTCTGTAAGAATCCAGTGTCAACTGCAACTATGAGGAGAAACAGTGTTAAGCAATATTTAATTACATCTACTTGAAATGCATAGTTCATAGCATTGTGAGAATTTGTGGAAAACAAGTGTTAGGATTGCTCTGCTCCACTGCAGACTTTCTCACTCTAGCAAAGATGGCTTCCACGTCCTCAATATATTTATCCCAGTCATTGTCATGGAAAATCTGAGTCTTTTCAGGAAACATCATGACATTCATATGTGGAGGTTCTGTCTTTTTGGAAGAGTCCAGTTCCACCTGTAGATATGAGTAGAAATATTGTTGACCAGTATTTAAATACATTTAATTGAAATATGACTTTAATTACATTTTGATACATTTGTAATTTATCATTTGTATTGGACTGGAAAGGAAACAAATACAATTTTTTATCGCATATCCATTATCACATAGCCTGCAGGCCTAATGATGTAAAAATGTGCCCCCAAATGTTCAACAGAAATAACAGGACCTGACACACTAAGGTACCGTAGACCCATTCAAATTGTGCTATTGGAACAATAAATTCCAATGCATTCAGTCATTTTAGCTAGTGTTGATTTTGATTCTCGCCACAATTATACTAATAATCAGCGTTACAACTCAGCATGCAAAGTCACCGAACAGTCGACTGTTAATTCTATAGTAAGGAGAATGTAAAACAAACAAACAAAAAACCCACCAACAGTATTTTTTTTCCTGTAACTGACAAAGATTACGTATGCTAAATGTATGTGTCCTAAATATATTCTAAATACATTTACATTAGTGGTTTTAATTAATTTCTCCAACATTTGTTGAAATGCATTTGTAATTTATATTCAGAGACATTTCAGTGTACTTAAGTACAAGCATTAAATTAGCATCACTGTTCACCATAGCTGTTTTTCCATTTTTTGTGGCTTTTGTCCCTTGCCTCAGTATGGCTTTAAATCATTTGTCTTGGTTCTACTTTACTTACTATGGCTGATTCAGTTGTCTGAGTAGTCAAGTCATTCTTCGTTAAATGGTTTGTTCTAGTGTCTGTTTAAAAAGTAACAGAAAATGTCTTATTAGCATTGTATAGATACTTAGAACACTTCTACGTAGATCTCTCTCTCTCTCAGACACACACACAGTTCATCCAAGTGGTGGCTGTGGTCAGAACTTACCCTTAAAGAAGTCATCATCTGAGGTGGAGTTCCTTCTATTAACACCCTTCCGACAACAGCAAGTGAAGAATAGCACAAGTTGTGTGAATGTTCTGGCAGGGATCTGGGCTCGTGTCTTTTCATTTTTCTTTTTCCTATATTGACCAAATATCCCATGGTTTTCCTTTTCATACTTCTCAGAAGGAACAGGTTCCTTGCATCTTGGATTACAGTAGTAACTACTGGACTGACCCATAATAAATTTTGTTTTGAAAATCCAACTAACCGGCACTACTTGATAACAGAAGAGATCGTTTGGGTAAAACAGAAATGTGATCGGTAGACTAAAATTGGTTCACAGAAATTGCTCATTTGAAAAATCTGTTCTTTGACTACATCATAATTGCATAATTGATGCGGATGCATTATGACATCGCACGTCACGTCTGCAATAGATTTAGATTTACACCAACTTTAAAGAGAAAATGATGATTAGCAAATGTAGTTGCTAGTGATTGTCTAGTGATTGCAAGCAACGACTATTCGTGCTCTGCATTCTTGCGTATTTATTTATGCTAGGCTGTACATAACGCAGCCTTAAAAACATGGGATAGAAATCCCCATGTAACACAATTCTGTCCAAATACATGGCTAGCTAGCAAGTTATTTTACAATCCCATTTAGCACATATATCGCCGCGAATGTCCTGAACAAAACACGCTGTACCTAATCCCCATAAATGACATATCTCTCACTGAATAAAAACTTGTATGCTTCAACAGTATACAGTGGGAGAAATGGCGATCACCTTTAAAAGGATTTCTTACTGTAGGCCTATTATAAACAACATGGAGGAAATTAAAATAAAAATACTTCAGTTAGACCGTGGACACAGGCTGCTAATAAGTCAAGTAAATGAAACTGGATGGACTGCTTAATTATGTAACAACACAACATTTATGGTGACGAGGATGTTTCACACATACACTCTTAAGTGATGCTGACCTCAATATCCACATTTCACATTGTTACTGTACCACTGTAGATGAACCTAAACCTCACATTCTCGTCACGTTGATAAGCTTTTTGAAAGTTCCGCTCTGCACGTCTCTGAAAAGCAGGCGAGTTCATCTCCTGGAAACATAAAAGCATGACACTAATGTAAATCTTTCACTTTGTTCTTATATGCGAGTTGTCAATAATTCAAAATTCTTGTTAAAACTGTGGAACTCTGTTGCAGCTCACTCTCTCTGTTTTGCATTGCCAGATCGCTGAACAGGAGCATGTCCGGCTTTGACACACGTGCCCTGCGCTGACCAGTACCGCCAGCAACCACAACACGTGGAGACGTAATCCTCTTTAACTACTTGTCCTTCCTCCATGTATATACACTCAAAACTCCAGTTTAGAGTGGTCAATGGCACTTACGCCAGCACACTGTACCGGTTTGATCACCTGTAGTCAGAGATGCACGGACCCGTTGGTGCGTACGCGTAACTCGGAGCGGGTGCTGCTCTCCAAGGTTATGCTGCTGCTTACTGTCACTCTCTCACGAGCACAAGTCCTCGTCTACTTTAACAAGGCTAAGTCACTGATAATGTAATAACAAACATGTTTGACAAAATACTAGGTCATGGTTTGCAGTCTAAAGTCCTTCTGACTTGCTGAGAGTTAGCCTGATTTGATTTAGCTTGTTCTTAACCTTTGTTTAGTATGTTACATAAAAGCTCATGGAAATATTTCAGATGTAACATAAATGTACCTGACCATTTTCACTGAAAGAGACTGGTAGCTACAGGATTACATGAAGCTACAATCAGAATCGATTTCTAGTCACCGAGCATTATTGTTGTGAATAATTAGAATTTAAATTAATTCATATTTTGTTAATTATGTAAATAAGTTACAATCTTGGAAGATAGTTTGTATTCTGTTTCTATATGACAGTTATATATTTTTTTGTTTGTTTGTTTGTTTTCTTAGTGTAAATCATGATCTTATAGTTTGTTTTCTAAGTGTGTTTCCAAATTGCCTTTGACTGCTGTATGCCTAATTGCAGCATTTAACCCCTCATTTCGTCTCTAATTTTTGACATGTACTCTTGTCTTGCATAAGTGGAAAGTCGATCAGCCCCCGTTTAAAAATGGTGAGCTTTTACTGTCACGTTAATAACATCACGCACGCGCACACCTAATGCTTTGACTGTCCTGCACTTTAAATATCTTCTGCACATAATGGAGGGTGTGCATAGTTATCAGTTCCCTTCGTGCAAAAGGGTTGTCTTAGGTTACTGTAAAGTCTAACGCACATTTGGAATCCTTTCTTTTGCTGAGATGTTACTAGCTCACATGATACTCAAAAATGAGCACAATCATCGAAATGCGGACATCATTGGGTACAGGGGTGCCTAGCCATAGTCATGAATAACTGAATATAAAAGGCTGAACAATCTACTATAAGCAATTGCATATTTCATTAGGTTTTTTTTTTTTTAATAGGCTGTAGTAACTTCAGGAGCTCAGGCAGGGGAACATTAATATTTATGAGTGGCTATGCCACACCCACTGAAATAAAAGCTGAGGATGTCATTGCAGAGGTAGGAGAAGCCAGAGCAGAATATTACAGAATATTACATTATTACATTGATTGAATAGTGGCTCTGTCTGCCCTGGGGGTATTATTGAAACCCAAAGGCTGAAAGGATGGGGAGAGAGAGAGAGAGAGAGAGAGAGAGAGAGCATGTGTGAACATATTCTTGTCACTGTACGGCTCCTCCCCCCAAACGTCTCCCCGTGTGTGTTTGCTTGTGTGTGTGTGTGTGTGTGTTCATCCGTGTGGCCACGCCCCTTTGTGTTTCACGCCTGCTCTTCGTTGTGTTGTTATTGTTTGCGTATATAAGTCCTTTGTGTAAACATTAACGTTGTCAGTGTTTGATCCCACGATAGCCTTAGTGCTACGTTGTCTTCCATGTCTCTAAATAAACATCGCTGTATGCATCACGGCTCCTCTTTTGTATCCTGCCAAGCCTCCCTGCGTTACAATTATGATCAAATTTGATAAAATACTAGGTCATAGTTTGCAGTCTGAAGTATTTTTGACCTGCTGAGAGTTAGCCTGATTTGATTTAGCCTGTTCCTAACCTTTGTTTAGTATGTTGCGTAAAAGCTCATGGAAATATTTCAGATGTAACATACATGTAATTGACCTAGTAGAGCAAAATTACAGAATTGTAAGGAAGAAGTGACATTCTTGGGGCATATCATTAAGGGAAATACACACGGGCTGTCTCAAAACTGAGCACAAGCCATAATTTTGCTACCTAAACCATAGTGGCATACTCCCCTCTTACTGTTTTAGTCCCACACGCAGTACACCAAATACTGCAGGACCAAAGAGTGTCACACTTATCAGCCCAATGGTAGCTGAGATACCACACTACCCTCTTAGATATGCCTAATATAACTGTCAAAAGGTGTATAACACTGAACCCAGCTACACTCCTTCCTACGGAGGAGGATGGAGATCCACAAGACTGCACAGCAGTCTTAGCTTAAGTATGTACACCGCAGGTTGATCTCTTTGAAGAAGCCATAAGTAACCCAGACCTATGCCTCTATGTGGACGGGTCAGCAAGCAGGGACGACACAGGGGTCAATAGGGCGGCATACGCGGCAGTAACAGATCATGAAATACTTGAAACAGAAGTATTACCGTCCTCCTATTCAGCGCAGGCTGCTGAACCAGTAGCACTGACGGAAGCATGCCAATTAGCTGCAGACAAAACTGTTAATGATTTTGGAGCCATATGGAAACATAGGCAATTCCTGACAAGCTCGGGTAAATATATTAGACATCACCATCTTGCTAGAAGCCATTTTGCTGCCAAAGACAATTGCAGTTGTTAAGTGTGCAGCTCACAGGACTACAGAAGACCAAATCAGCAAGGGGAATAATTTTGTAGATAGAGTAACAAAGGCAGCTGCAACTAACACCGCTGTGCAAGCAATACAGGAAACCGCTGCTACCCCGCATGCCACATTACGGGAGATTCAGTCAGGGGCTACCGCCACCGAACGCACCAGGTGGAGACAACTAGACTGCGCAGTGTACGATGGTGCTTGGACACACACACCTACGGGCAAACCTTGCCTAGCCAAATCATACATGCAGGGCCTAATCAGAATTGCTCATGGGCGTAGCCATATGAGCAAAGGGGGAATCGTGGACAGCATATTAAAGTTGCGCCAGAACTCACAATACTTACCCAAAACTTTTGTTCCAGCTGTCTTGTTTGTGCGCAGCACTCCCCAAAGGGAACCAAGCACGGTGGACAGGACCACACCAAGTCCTGTTAACAACCCACACTGCTGTCAAAATAGAAGGACGAGGAACCTGGGTACATCACACACACTGTAAGAAGGCTCCGACACCAGCCCCAACCCCAAGCAGCAGCACCCCAACAGACTAGGTCGGAACTGTGTTGAGTAGGGTGTTAAAGGCAAGGCCTACCCTTTCGACACTCGGAACCGTCAACCTCTCGCCTCTTGCTGATCCTGCCGACTACACCAATTTCTGTGGTGGAATTTTGAATAAACAGCAAGTCAGACGTGATTAAAAGAGTAATTTAATAAAGAAAATAAGGCATACAAAACACAGCTGTGTGAGAGCTAATGCTCTAAGCAAAAGTTCTAAAGGGGTAGACTGGCTCTGCTCCTTATACCTAAACTTCACATCCTGGAAGGGATGTCCTGTCATCCTGTATACCCATTTCCTGCTCCTTGTTGCACTAAGCACTTCTGCACACATCAGGATGCTCTGTTCCACCAGGACAGACACAGTTTGCTAGATCCTCTTTATCAGGATTAGTCGCACGACACATGCAAGATCACGAAGCAGCTGATTCAGCAGTCGTTTTGTTCACACAATATACAAAGACAGAATGTGCAGACTAAACTATTCATATAGGATTACATAGAGAAAGGATTAACATGATTATATATGAATCACATGATAATACATGATCGAATAATAATTTCCATTCACACTAGAAACAGACCTCCAGGCCCAAGAGGTCACACAGTCAGGCCCAGCAAAGTAGCTCTGGGCCTGGGCACACTTCATGCAGTTTGACCCTTTGAATAATACTACAACCAGACTTCCAGGCCCAATAGGTCACACAGTCGTACCCAACAAAGTAGTGCTGGGACAGGGCACACTTCATGCACTTTGTGCGTTTAAATAATACTACAGCCAGATTTCCAAGCCCAAGAGGTCACACAGTCATGCCCAGCTAAGTAGCTCTGGGCCTGGGCACAATTCACGCAGTTTGACCCTTTAAATAAAACTAGAAACAGACTTCCTGGCCCAAGAGGTCACACAGTCATACTCAGCAAGGTTGCTTTAAACCTGGGCACACTTCACGCAGTTTGACCATTTAAATAAAACTAGAAACAGACTTCCAGGCCCAAGAGGTCACACAGTCATGCCCAGCAAAGTAGCTCTGGGCCTGGGCACACTTCACGCAGTTTGACCCTTTAGATAATACTACAACCAGACTTCCAGGCCCAAGAGGTCACACAGTCATGCCCAGCAAAGTAGCTCTGGGCCTGGGCACACTTGACGCAGTTTGACCCTTTAAGTAATACTAAAACCAGACTTCCAGGCCCAAGAGGTCACACAGTCATGCCCAGCAAAGAAGCTCTGGGCCTGGGCACACTTCATGCAGTTTGATCCTTTAAATAAAACTAGAAACAGACTTCCAGGCCCAATAGGTCACACAGTCATGCCCAGCAAAGTAGCTCTGGGCCTGGGCACACTTCACGCAGTTTGACCCTTTAGATAATACTACAACCAGACTTCCAGGCCCAAGAGGCCACACAGTCATGCCCAGCAAAGTAGCTCTGGGCCTGGGCACACTTCACGCAGTTTGACCATTTAAATAAAACTAGAAACAGACTTCCAGGCCCAAGAGGTCACACAGTCATGCCCAGCAAAGTAGCTCTGGGCCTGCGCACACTTCACGCAGTTTGACCCTTTAGATAATACTACAACCAGACTTCCAGGCCCAAGAGGTCACACATTCATGCCCAGCAAAGTAGCTCTGGGCCTGCGCACACTTCACGCAGTTTGACCGTTTAAACAAAACTAGAAACAGACTTCCTGGCCCAAGAGGTCACACAGTCATGCCCAGCAAAGTAGCTCTGGGCCTGGGCACACTTCACGCAGTTTGACCCTTTGAATAATACTACAACCAGACTTCCAGGCCCAATAGGTCACACAGTCATACTCAGCAAGGTTGCGTTAAACCTGGGAACACTTCACGCAGTTTGACCATTTAAATAAAACTAGAAACAGACTTCCAGGCCCAAGAGGTCACACAGTCATGCCCAGCAAAGTAGCTCTGGGCCTGGGCACACTTGACGCAGTTTGACCCTTTAAATAATACTAAAACCAGACTTCCAGGCCCAAGAGGTCACACAGTCAGGCCCAGCAAAGTAGCTCTGGGCCTGGGCACACTTCACGCAGTTTGACCCTTTGAATAATACTACAACCAGACTTCCAGGCCCAATAGGTCACACAGTCGTGCCCAACAAAGTAGTGCTGAGACAGGGCACACTTCATGCACTTTGTGCGTTTAAATAATACTACAGCCAGATTTCCAAGCCCAAGAGGTCACACAGTCATGCCCAGCTAAGTAGCTCTGGGCCTGGGCACAATTCACGCAGTTTGACCCTTTAAATAAAACTAGAAACAGACTTCCAGGCCCAAGAGGTCACACAGTCATGCCCAGCTAAGTAGCTCTGGGCCTGGGCACAATTCACGCAGTTTGACCCTTTAAATAAAACTAGAAACAGACTTCCTGGCCCAAGAGGTCACACAGTCATACTCAGCAAGGTGGCGTTAAACCTGGGCACACTTCACGCAGTTTGACCATTTAAATAAAACTAGAAACAGACTTCCAGGCCCAAGAGGTCACACAGTCATGCCCAGCAAAGTAGCTCTGGGCCTGCGCACACTTCACGCAGTTTGACCCTTTAGATAATACTACAACCAGACTTCCAGGCCCAAGAGGTCACACAGTCATGCCCAGCAAAGTAGCTCTGGGCTTGCGCACACTTCACGCAGTTTGACCCTTTGACCATTTTTGGCAGATTTCACCACGTTATTACGAACGTGGATACGTTATCTTAGAATTATAAGCAGTGTGAGATGTGAAGCTAAGTGAAGCACATGTGCAGAATTTCTAACAATAGCCTGTTTTGTATAGCCTGGCTAACTGACCAATCAGTGAAATGAAATGTGGTTGCTGAGCCTGTTGCAGCTGGGTCAATTTAATTTGGTTTCATTGTGTTTAATTTTAAACTCAGCTGCGTGCCATAAGACACAAGTTTATCTGAGCATTTTTTGTTTTAATGCCGACTTAACCTAGCCATGTTTTACAGTTATCTTGAAATAATTAAGGTTCATCGCTAGAGGGTGCTGTTCATCTTTTTTTTCTTTTTCTTTTTTGTATTATTGATCAGGAAAAAACTATAAAATAGATGAAGTGGACGCAAACCTTGCCTAGCCAAATCATACATGCAGGGCCTAATCAGAATTGCTCATGGGCGTAGCCATATGAGCAAAGGGGGAATCGTGGACAGCATATTAAAGTTGCGCCAGAACTCACAATACTTACCCAAAACTTTTGTTCCAGCTGTCTTGTTTGTGCGCAGCACTCCCCAAAGGGAACCAAGCACGGTGGACAGGACCACACCAAGTCCTGTTAACAACCCACACTGCTGTCAAAATAGAAGGACGAGGAACCTGGGTACATCACACACACTGTAAGAAGGCTCCGACACCAGCCCCAACTCCAAGCAGCAGCACCCCAACA
Source organism: Electrophorus electricus (assembly GCF_041902795.1). NCBI lineage: Eukaryota > Metazoa > Chordata > Actinopteri > Gymnotiformes > Gymnotidae > Electrophorus > Electrophorus electricus. The sequence continues at coordinate 164,242 of NW_027658391.1, read as the reverse complement.
GACTAGGTCGGAACTGTGTTGAGTAGGGTGTTAAAGGCAAGGCCTACCCTTTCGACACTCGGAACCGTCAACCTCTCGCCTCTTGCTGATCCTGCCGACTACACCAATTTCTGTGGTGGAATTTTGAATAAACAGCAAGTCAGACGTGATTAAAAGAGTAATTTTATAAAGAAAATAAGGCATACAAAACACAGCTGTGTGAGAGCTAATGCTCTAAGCAAAAGTTCTAAAGGGGTAGACTGGCTCTGCTCCTTATACCTAAACTTCACATCCTGGAAGGGATGTCCTGTCATCCTGTATACCCATTTCCTGCTCCTTGTTGCACTAAGCACTTCTGCACATATCAGGATGCTCTGTTCCACCAGGACAGACACAGTTTGCTAGATCCTCTTTATCAGGATTAGTCGCACGACACATGCAAGATCACGAAGCAGCTGATTCAGCAGTCGTTTTGTTCACACAATATACAAAGACAGAATGTGCAGACTAAACTATTCATATAGGATTACATAGAGAAAGGATTAACATGATTATATATGAATCACATGATAATACATGATCGAATAATAATTTCCATCACACTAGAAACAGACCTCCAGGCCCAAGAGGTCACACAGTCGTGCCCAGCAAAGTAGTGCTGGGCCAGGGCACACTTCATGCACTTTGTGCCTTTAAATAATACTACAACCAGATTTCCAAGCCCAAGAGGTCACACAGTCATGCCCAGCAAAGTAGCTCTGGGCCTGGGCACACTTCACGCAGTTTGACCCTTTGAATAATACTACAACCAGACTTCCAGGCCCAATAGGTCACACAGTCGTGCCCAACAAAGTAGTGCTGGGACAGGGCACACTTCATGCACTTTGTGCGTTTAAATAATACTACAGCCAGATTTCCAAGCCCAAGAGGTCACACAGTCATGCCCAGCTAAGTAGCTCTGGGCCTGGGCACAATTCACGCAGTTTGACCCTTTAAATAAAACTAGAAACAGACTTCCTGGCCCAAGAGGTCACACAGTCATACTCAGCAAGGTTGCTTTAAACCTGGGCACACTTCACGCAGTTTGACCATTTAAATAAAACTAGAAACAGACTTCCAGGCCCAAGAGGTCACACAGTCATGCCCAGCAAAGTAGCTCTGGGCCTGGGCACACTTCACGCAGTTTGACCCTTTAGATAATACTACAACCAGACATCCAGGCCCAAGAGGTCACACAGTCATGCCCAGCAAAGTAGCTCTGGGCCTGGGCACACTTGACGCAGTTTGACCCTTTAAATAATACTAAAACCAGACTTCCAAGCCCAAGCGGTCACACAGTCAGGCCCAGCAAAGTAGCTCTGGGCCTGGGCACACTTCATGCAGTTTGACCCTTTAAATAAAACTAGAAACAGACTTCCTGGCCCAAGAGGTCACACAGTCATGCCCAGCAAAGTAGCTCTGGGCCTGGGCACACTTCACGCAGTTTGACCATTTAAATAAAACTAGAAACAGACTTCCAGGCCCAAGAAGTCACACAGTCATGCCCAGCAAAGTAGCTCTGGGCCTGGGCACACTTCACGCAGTTTGACCCTTTAGATAATACTACAACCAGACTTCCAGGCCCAAGAGGTCACACAGTCATGCCCAGCAAAGTAGCTCTGGGCCTGGGCACACTTCACGCAGTTTGACCATTTAAATAAAACTAGAAACAGACTTCCAGGCCCAAGAGGTCACACAGTCATGCCCAGCAAAGTAGCTCTGGGCCTGCGCACACTTCACGCAGTTTGACCATTTAAATAAAACTAGAAACAGACTTCCTGGCCCAAGAGGTCACACAGTCATGCCCAGCAAGGTTGCTTTAAACGTGGGCACACTTCAGACCGTTTCACTCTTTAAATCATTCAAAGCACCACATTTCAAGGCCCAAGAGGTCATAGAATCATGCCCATCAAAATAGCTCTGGGCCTGGGCACACTTCACGCAGTTTGACCATTTAAATAAAACTAGAACCAGACTTCCAGGCCCAAGAGGTCACACAGTCATGCCCAGCAAAGTAGCTCTGGGCCTGGGCACACTTGACGCAGTTTGACCCTTTAAATAATACTAAAACCAGACTTCCAGGCCCAAGAGGTCACACAGTCAGGCCCAGCAAAGTATCTCTGGGCCTGGGCACACTTCACGCAGTTTGACCATTTAAATAAAACTAGAAACAGACTTCCAGGCCCAAGAGGTCACACAGTCATGCCCAGCAAAGTAGCTCTGGGCCTGCGCACACTTCACGCAGTTTGACCCTTTAGATAATACTACAACCAGACTTCCAGGCCCAAGAGGTCACACAGTCATGCCCAGCAAAGTAGCTCTGGGCCTGCGCACACTTCACGCAGTTTGACCGTTTAAATAAAACTAGAAACAGACTTCCTGGCCCAAGAGGTCACACAGTCATGCCCAGCAAGGTTGCTTTAAACGTGGGCACACTTCAGACCGTTTCACTCTTTAAATCATTCAAAGCACCACATTTCAAGGCCCAAGAGGTCATAGAATCATGCCCATCAAAATAGCTCTGGGCCTGGGCACACTTCACGCAGTTTGACCATTTAAATAAAACTAGAACCAGACTTCCAGACCCAAGAGGTCACACAGTCATCCCCAGCAATGTAGCTCTGGACCTTGGAACACTTTATGCAGTTTGACCCTTTAAATAATACTACAACCAGACTTCCAGGCCCAAGAGTTCACACAGTCATGCCCAGCAAAGTAGCTCTGGGCCTGGGCACACTTCACGCAGTTTGACCCTTTGACCATTTTTGGCAGATTTCACCACGTTATTACGAACGTGGATACGTTATCTTAGAATTATAAGCAGTGTGAGATGTGAAGCTAAGTGAAGCACATGTGCAGAATTTCTAACAATAGCCTGTTTTGTATAGCCTGGCTAACTGACCAATCAGTGAAATGAAATGTGGTTGCTGAGCCTGTTGCAGCTGGGTCAATTTAATTTGATTTCATTGTGTTTAATTTTAAACTCAGCTGCGTGCCATGAGACACAAGTTTATCTGAGCATTTTTTGTTTTAATGCCGACTTAACCTAGCCATGTTTTACAGTTATCTTGAAATAATTAAGGTTCATCGCTAGAGGGTGCTGTTCATTTTTTTTTTCTTTTTCTTTTTTGTATTATTGATCAGGAAAAAACTATAAAATAGATGAAGTGGACGTTTTCTATGTATCATATGGAATTTGAGTAGATGAGTGAATGTTACTATGTAAATGTATAAGAATTTGTGCATAAGATTATTATGAGATTATTTATAATCAAACGACTACACTGTACAACCACATCTTCCTTTTATTTACATATTATACAGATATTTACAGATATTTATATTTTACTTACAGAGCAGCTCCTCATTGGTTCGGCTCAGAAGCTTCTTTTCGATGTCCTCTTTCTCCAGGTACTCCTGCAGGTTAGGCATCTCCTCCGCCAACCGCCTGAGGGCAGAAGAGACGTGGTGTGACGCGTAGCCTGCTGTTAAAGGCTACAGATATAGTACATCTGTGAGGCTAACAGCGCTTATTATATGAAGCCTTATAGAGGTCATATGGAATGATCTCATTCGATCAACCCTAATGTAACCCTTACAAACTTTCATGAACTCATTTGAATAACACTACCATAGCCCTTAAGAATTTTCCTAAAATGTTTTAGGATGTTCTGAACAGAGTATCTCTTAAAGGTTAAATCCCTTGCAGGTCTTAGTCCTGCTCATCCCACATGCTGATGTGTGAGTGAAACAGTGCATAGGTGTAGAGACCTGGACTTGGCGAGATGCAGGCCTATCCTCTCAGTCTGGTGCTATTCTGTTACTAGAGGACCTGAACACGCTTCTCCAACAGCACGTTCTTCTGGGCCTGATGACAACACGCACACACATGCACACGCACACACACGGGCACACATACAGACATACAGATACTGTTTAATTTCTTCACATCTGTAGATACACTAGCATAAGTTGATATATACGTTTATGAGTTTGATTATGAGCTGATTTCAACTTGACAGGTACAGAGTATATAGTATACATAGAGAGTGCATAGTTTTACCAGGTTGAGTGCTACAGATTCTTGTGATGAAAGGTGACAAACCCAGCGATATGAAGAAAACAAGTACTGGGTTAGTCCCTTAAAGGTTTAAAGGAGTCTCCCTTAAAGGTCTTAGTCCTGCTCATACCACATGCTGATGTGTGAGTGAAACAGTGCAGAGGTGTAGAGACCTGGACTTGGCGACATGCAGGTCTTTCCTGGCAATTAGTGCTGCATTCTGCTGCAGGAGAACCAGAACATGCTTCTCCCCACACACACACACACACGGGCACACATACAGGTGCGCACATATACACAGATACACATTCTGTTTAATTTCTTCACATCTGCAGACTAGAGTAAGCTGAGGGTATAGTGTTAAACCAGGTACTACATAAACAGTATACAGTATATATACAGAGGATATAGTGTTAAACCAGGTACTACATACAGAGTATATAGTATACATACAGAGTATATAGTTTTACCAAAAGATCGTGCTGATCTTTGATCTCCTGGTTCTTCATCTCCAGCACCACTTTCAGACTCATAATGTCCTCCTCTATGGGCTGGTTTAACACACACGCACACACACGCGCACACGCACACACACACGAATCATCACTACAGCCAGTACAATGGAAAGGTGGGAATGTGTACTGAATGTGTACTGACGTTATAAGTGAAAGGTGGAGGTACTGGTGGATGTGTACTGACACTACAAGGGATCTCTACCTGCAGTGACAGTCTGAGCTTCTCATGTTCTTCCTCCAGAGATTTCTTCTCCTGTTCACAGGCCATTTTCATATCTGCCAGAGCAAGTATCATTACTGCTGGATATATATATATATATATATATATATATATATATATATATATATATATATATATATATATACAACACAGATTGCATTACTACTGGATATATAAAATATAATATATATAGTACAATAGATATATTAGTATCACTTTTATTGGAGCCTAAAGGCTAACATTCATTATTAGTTATGTTAGTATTATTGCATTTCCATAGTACTTACTCTTGATGGACCTGTTATGCTCCTCCTCCTCCTGCTGTTTCTGCAGGAGCTCTGTCTCCTCCTGCTGTTTGTGTTTCAGCATCTCCTGAAGAACCTGCAGCTCCGTCTGCTTCTGCAACCTCAACTCCTTCAGCTGCTCCAACAAACCGTTCTCCAACTCCTGCTTCTCACACCGCAAACACTCCAATCGGGCCACAGGCCCCACTACTGACACAGAACCACACACACACACACACACACACACACACACACACACACACACACACACACAAAGAGAGACAAACAGAAAGACACATAGACATATGAAATTAGAAAGCCATATAGTGTAGAAATAGATTGATGTTATTCAGGGAGCTCATTTATAAAACTTTGTGGATTCCAAAATGAAAGTGTGTGTATTCTGCACAAATAACAGGAAATGGCATATACCCCCCCAAAAAATTTGATTTCTAAAGCCTCGAATATGAATTATTGGGAGATAGAGGCGACAATGCAGCGCTAAAGACAAAAAAGGAATTTTTACCACAGGTATGAGTGGCAGCACCAGCAACCGCAGGTGTGAGTGGCATTATATTTACATTTACCCTCCACATCCTTTGTGTCTGTGTATTCGTCCTCGATGCGTCCAGCACACCATCTCCAGAAACGCCTCATTTTTCCTCTGTCCTCTTCAGTGTCTTTCCACAGACTGATCTGTAAAGGTGTTCATGGGATTCCCCTCACGTGTGACATTGGGCCACAGGACATATGGGGTTCTAAAGTTCCAAGAGTGTAGATGAGTTGTTTTTCTTTGAATTTCCTAATTTCATTGACTCTACCTCAACCTGGATTGATTAACCATGTACGGCTCACCGGAGACTGTGATACATATAACATCCCAAAGTGTACTTAATTCTGAGCAAAATCTAACTAGCCTCATTACTGCTGAACTATGAGGGGCCATTTAGGGAGAAATCAGGGAAACACTACTTGTACATACATATGAAACATTTTCACATAAATAGCCTACTACTTACATTTGTGTATAATAATTTAAACTTGCATATACACGCACTTGCCCACTCAATCCCTGGTGCGTAAACATAGAGTTGCACTATGCTTATGTTGGTATGGGGGTGTCTGTGTGTATATAACAATTTTCAGTGCGCCCGGAAGTCATTTCATTGTAATTTCAAGGCAGATATTTAACATGTGTACAGTGCGTATAATAGACAGAGGAAGACTGTTGAACTATTAATATTAGGACAGTTATTGACATTTGTGTAATAAGTAGTGCTTCTCTTAATGACAAATGTAACTGTTTTCCCATATAGAATTGTGTGCTTTATATTGTTTGGAAGAACTTTTTCTTCTCATTTAGAAATATGTGGACTAAGTGCTCAGATTGTCTTATTATTTATTATGCTCAGTCTTTCATTGCGTATAATTTTAAACTCAGCTGCGTGCCATAAGACACAAGTTAATCTGAGCCTTTTTTGTTCTAACGCCGACTTAACCTAGCCATGTTTTACAGTTATCTTGAAATAATTGAGGTTCATCGCTAGAGGGTGGTGTTCATCTTTTTTTCTTTTCTTTTTTTGTATTATTGTTTAGGGAAAAACTATAAAATAGATGAGGTGGACGTTTTCTATGTATCATATGGAATTTGAGTATACGAGTGAATGTTACTATGTAAATGTATAAGAATTTGTGGATAAAATTATTATGAGATTATTTATAATCAAACAACTACACTATACAACCACATCTTCCTTTTATTTACATATTATACAGATATTTACATTTTATTTACAGAGCAGCTCCTCATTGGTTCGGCTCAGAAGCTTCTTTTCGATGTCCTCTTTCTCCAGGTACTCCTGCAGATTAGGCATCTCCTCCGACAACCGCCTGAGGGCAGAAGAGACGTGGTGTGAATCGTAGCCTGCTGTTAAAAGCTACAGATATAGTACATCTGTGAGGTTAACAGAGGCTAACAACCCCTGAACAGACTTTCTACTCCCAAGGGGCCCAGAGATATTTACCAATAAAGTGCTACGCTCCAGACGGATGAGCGAGAAGCGCATGCGCAATTGCAACGAATTGGAGGAGGAAGTTTAAACAAACGCGCTGACTTTGCATACTCACATCTAGGCCGGGCCAGGTCCAAATGGCCTGCAACTCGGTGCGCATCACCTCCATGACTGTCCCTAACGAACGCCACCTGCCACGCATTCGTCCCATCCCTGGCGGCTTTAAAAAATCGTAGCGTGAAAACGGTGGGTCCGATCCGCGTGCCACTCGAAGTCGATTACAGGGGAGATGCAGCCCTTTCCAAAGAGCCCTGAACAGACTTTCTACTCCGACGTCCATCGCTAGCACCGGCTGAAAGCTGAGTTCCAGAGCTTTTCAACGAGCCCCCGTGCGTCTCTCTTCTCCAAAGTAGCGGAGATATATGAAAGGATAAAAGGGGAAAAGAATAAAATGCGCACCGGTTTCAAATTCGCAGGCTACCTGCGCTGAAGGCGTGGAAAACGAGCACGTGACCGAAAGGCTTCCGTACCCGATGGGTCCAGCTCTCGTGCCCAGTTGGTAGCTCGAAGGCTGTGCATATTCGATGCTGCACGGCCCCTGGGGCTCACGTTTTCAAGGGTCGAAGTGCGCACGTGCCGATGACCGGCAACCTAGCTCCGTGCCTGGGCACAATTCGGGCACTTTGATCCCCTTCAAGTGAATGGATAGATGGGAAAAAACATACTGCCAGGCCCACCGTGTCACATCAACCATGCAGGGCAAAGTGGCTTCGTCCCTGGGCACACTTTCTTGTGATTTGAGCCTTTAAATAATACAGGATCCAGACTTCCAATGCTCTCTAAATCACATGCCCGGCAAAGTAGCCTTAAACCTGGACACACAATGGAGACCATTTGACCTGTTAAATCATACTACAACCAGACTTCCAGGCCCACCAGGTCACACAGTCATGCCCAGCAAAGGAGCTCTGGGCCTGGGCACACTTCACGCAGTTTGACCCTTTAAATAATACTACAACCAGACTTCCAGGCCCAAGAGGTCACACAGTCATGCCCAGCAAAGTAGCTCTGGGCCTGGGCACACTTCACGCAGTTTTACCGTTTAAATAAAACTAGAAACAGACTTCCTGGCCCAAGAGGTCACACAGTCATGCCCAGCAAAGTAGTGCTGGGCCAGGGCACACTTCATGCACTTTGTGCCTTGTGCCTTTAAATAATACTATAACCAGACTTCCAAACCCAAGAGGTCACAGAGTCATGCCCAGGAAAGTCGCTATGGGCCTGGGCAGACCATGCAGTTTGACCCTTTAACCAAAACTAGAAAGAGACCTCCAAGCCCAGGAGGTCACAGAATCATACCCAGTAAAGTAGCTAGCTAGCTATCCAGCTACCGGAAGCACGGTTAACAGTGCAGCCGGTAGCTAGCTAGCTAGCTAGCAGCTCAGTAACCGTACAAATTCGCTTGCTGCTGAAAACTGTCAAGTTGTATTTATAGCTTTCGTTTTAGTTCTCTCAGCTTACTTATTTGTTTTTGTTTTTTTGTTTTTTTTTAGGGAAGTTCAATAATTTCTTAGAAATCTTGGAACATTTTGCCAGTTGGCTTCTAGGAAAGCCTTTCTGCGCACAGACAATAAACACAACCCAGAATTCCTCAAACAGGAATGAATCTACTAATTTACAACACGGTTTAGTAACATTTCAGGCACATGAGTGGAGGAACTAGCAAATTCTAAATGATTAAATCGAAGCTGATAAAAATCCATGAAAATTTAAACTGGTCATGAAAAAATGCTTGTGAATTGAAAATGTAAGTGATCGTTATCTGGAAAAGAAAGGATTAAAACAGTCTTGATTTGATACATTTTAAAAAATGAAATATCAAGTTTTATCATTCGTGACCAAGGGAGTTTCTATGAGGGTGTAAACAACAAATGCATGTAAACTAAAAACTACAGTGGTATATAATTAAATAATTTGAGTAACTTTGTGTCACGTCATTTAACGTTTAACTCAAGCCATTTTTGTTACCGGACTCTTATCACTTAACATTAGTAACTGTTTTAGTTGCCTTGTTTATCCAATAACATTCATTAATTAATCAATCGTTTAACCCAAGCAATTTTCATTACTTCCGCCTCTCGAGGCAAAATGTCAATCAGAACGTTGCGCCCGCAAACTTCAAATAAACGATAAATAAGGCGAGTAATAAAAATGGATAAAGTTGAAAGATAAGTTGATTAAACTTGAGTCAAATAAAACTACTTATCAGTCAAAGCGTCAATTCATATGCATTTTATTGACTCTACATTTAATTTACGGGCATTTTAATCAGCCATATTTTTGATGTACAGACCTGAGTTTTGTCGTTGAAGAGAATAAAAGAATCCGTCGTGTAAACTTACGCCATCTGCAGGCTGAGATGGTGTTGGCGTGACCCGGATGTGACATTTGCCAAGCTGATGACATATCGCGATATTAATTGTGAGATTTCCTTACCAGCTTTGCTCTTCGCAGAAGGGTACAGTGCGGCCGAACAGCGTAAGGAGTGGACTCCTTGGTAGACGTTTCGACCAGTGTTTCGCCCGATTTTACTACAAAGGTGTGATGAATGTTTTCTTGGCACACCATGGGTCCTCTGAAATCGGTAGACATTTGAACAGAAGGGCTTACCTATGTATTGTGACCAAGTGCATCCCTTCATGCAGCTGCTTAAATTATGGCAGAAGGACACTTTCAACAAGACAAGAAACCCTGCCGCAAGGGTTGTATAATCACGGATTTGTTCCAGTATCAAGACAGCAAATTTTCAATGTTTCCCTGGCCTTCACAGTCCCCAGATCTTAATCCTATAGAACATCCCTGGGTAAAGGTATAAAACAGCAGTTTAGAACATGTCAGTCCCTCCATGTAATTTGAGAGAAAATATCCTATGAAGATTGGACCAAGATTCCTGCCGAGTATTTTCAGCACATAGTGCTGTGCCAGAAAGAATTGCTGCAGTTCTGGAGGCCAAAGAAGGTCCAACATGCTATTAAATGGGTGTACTTAAGCCAGATACACTGTGTCCTATAATAGGATGTTGCTGGAACGTATGTGGATGTTGTTGGAATGGCCGCAGAGTTGCAGCAGCAGTACAGGTAGTCTGTGATCCTTTCCCCCATCCGAGTGAGTTTGCCCTGTTACACGGGGTCGAGTTATGATGTGAATGTTCAATTACACAGGATGGATTGTGGGCGACGGAACCGAACGGCCTTCAGGATTCAAGTAGAGAAAGGTGAAACTTCTCCAGCCTTTGAGTTAATCACAGGACTATTGCATAGCAATTAGGGATAACAGAACAGCTTTCGGGGGGTTTGGGTGGGGTGCCTTATCCGCCCCTTTAACAGAGTAGTCACAATTCAAATTTCCCTTGTTCCATTGTTTACAAGGCATTATACATGTGGTTTATTTATAGTGCACGGGGTAATATGCAGCGAGTCTGGTCTGTCTGCTTTGGAAGAGAAACATTTGGCCAAAAGAGCAAGACACAGCCAGGAGGATGATTGGTAAGAGCAGATCATAATATGCACCTTAAAGCTGTACACTACAGCTAGGTCCTGTTCCATGACTGCATATATAAATTTACTACTGACATTGTCATTTGTATCTGGCCATTTACAGTGCACTCTTGCTCAATGCAGCACTTGAAGCTGATTTTCCATTGTGTAGTTATTATGTTCAAGAGATGTTTGACCCGGTCAGGGTGACACACTTTAGTGAGGGCAGCAGTATCCTAGAGGACACTACAGACAGTGACGGAGACATCTCAGAGCGCGAGGTGAGAGGTTGAGTTTTTTGTTACTCTCTCTACGACATACTTTTCATGCCAGGTACTATTGTCCAGTTCAGCCCAATTTAATTTACTGCCTTGTATTATCATATATAAATTGCTGAACGATATATATATATATATATATATATATATATATATATATATATATATATATATATATATATAGAGGTTGGAAATTGGTTGTGTAAAAATGAATTGTGATTGTTAAGCCACACAGATGTAAGTGGACATCAAGGGAAAAAATAGTGTGGGTGCCAAGTATGGTGATTGTATCTTTAAAGCTGTAGGAAATGTTACTTTCAGAATGTTTGTGAGATAAAAAAAAAAAAAAAGATATAATTACTATCCATGGTGGAATTGAATGTGTTGCAGACAACATAGGCAGGGATTAGACTGAAAAATATCAGAGTATTCTTAGTGCCGTTTATTGCTGTTGTCAGAGGTTATGCAGCCATATCCTCCCTAGCAAGTATGGCTTCTTCTTCTAACTGTTTGGCCACCTGCAGACACAAGTACCGTGTTGAGCAATATTTAATTACATCTACTCCAAATGCATATTTAATTGCATTGTTAGTATTTATGCAAAACAAGTGTTAGGATTGCCCTGCTCCATTGCAGACTTTCTCACTCTAGCAAATGCGGCTTCCACCTCCTCAATCAGTTGATCCGCATCATTTTCATAGGAAACATCATTAGTAAAAGATGTTTGAGGAACAATCTTAAAATTCACATCTGGATCTCGCATCTTTCTGTAAGAATCCAGTGTCAACTGCAACTATGAGGAGAAACAGTGTTAAGCAATATTTAATTACATCTACTTGAAATGCATAGTTCATAGCATTGTGAGAATTTGTGGAAAACAAGTGTTAGGATTGCTCTGCTCCACTGCAGACTTTCTCACTCTAGCAAAGATGGCTTCCACGTCCTCAATATATTTATCCCAGTCATTGTCATGGAAAATCTGAGTCTTTTCAGGAAACATCATGACATTCATATGTGGAGGTTCTGTCTTTTTGGAAGAGTCCAGTTCCACCTGTAGATATGAGTAGAAATATTGTTGACCAGTATTTAAATACATTTAATTGAAATATGACTTTAATTACATTTTGATACATTTGTAATTTATCATTTGTATTGGACTGGAAAGGAAACAAATACAATTTTTTATCGCATATCCATTATCACATAGCCTGCAGGCCTAATGATGTAAAAATGTGCCCCCAAATGTTCAACAGAAATAACAGGACCTGACACACTAAGGTACCGTAGACCCATTCAAATTGTGCTATTGGAACAATAAATTCCAATGCATTCAGTCATTTTAGCTAGTGTTGATTTTGATTCTCGCCACAATTATACTAATAATCAGCGTTACAACTCAGCATGCAAAGTCACCGAACAGTCGACTGTTAATTCTATAGTAAGGAGAATGTAAAACAAACAAACAAAAAACCCACCAACAGTATTTTTTTTCCTGTAACTGACAAAGATTACGTATGCTAAATGTATGTGTCCTAAATATATTCTAAATACATTTACATTAGTGGTTTTAATTAATTTCTCCAACATTTGTTGAAATGCATTTGTAATTTATATTCAGAGACATTTCAGTGTACTTAAGTACAAGCATTAAATTAGCATCACTGTTCACCATAGCTGTTTTTCCATTTTTTGTGGCTTTTGTCCCTTGCCTCAGTATGGCTTTAAATCATTTGTCTTGGTTCTACTTTACTTACTATGGCTGATTCAGTTGTCTGAGTAGTCAAGTCATTCTTCGTTAAATGGTTTGTTCTAGTGTCTGTTTAAAAAGTAACAGAAAATGTCTTATTAGCATTGTATAGATACTTAGAACACTTCTACGTAGATCTCTCTCTCTCTCAGACACACACACAGTTCATCCAAGTGGTGGCTGTGGTCAGAACTTACCCTTAAAGAAGTCATCATCTGAGGTGGAGTTCCTTCTATTAACACCCTTCCGACAACAGCAAGTGAAGAATAGCACAAGTTGTGTGAATGTTCTGGCAGGGATCTGGGCTCGTGTCTTTTCATTTTTCTTTTTCCTATATTGACCAAATATCCCATGGTTTTCCTTTTCATACTTCTCAGAAGGAACAGGTTCCTTGCATCTTGGATTACAGTAGTAACTACTGGACTGACCCATAATAAATTTTGTTTTGAAAATCCAACTAACCGGCACTACTTGATAACAGAAGAGATCGTTTGGGTAAAACAGAAATGTGATCGGTAGACTAAAATTGGTTCACAGAAATTGCTCATTTGAAAAATCTGTTCTTTGACTACATCATAATTGCATAATTGATGCGGATGCATTATGACATCGCACGTCACGTCTGCAATAGATTTAGATTTACACCAACTTTAAAGAGAAAATGATGATTAGCAAATGTAGTTGCTAGTGATTGTCTAGTGATTGCAAGCAACGACTATTCGTGCTCTGCATTCTTGCGTATTTATTTATGCTAGGCTGTACATAACGCAGCCTTAAAAACATGGGATAGAAATCCCCATGTAACACAATTCTGTCCAAATACATGGCTAGCTAGCAAGTTATTTTACAATCCCATTTAGCACATATATCGCCGCGAATGTCCTGAACAAAACACGCTGTACCTAATCCCCATAAATGACATATCTCTCACTGAATAAAAACTTGTATGCTTCAACAGTATACAGTGGGAGAAATGGCGATCACCTTTAAAAGGATTTCTTACTGTAGGCCTATTATAAACAACATGGAGGAAATTAAAATAAAAATACTTCAGTTAGACCGTGGACACAGGCTGCTAATAAGTCAAGTAAATGAAACTGGATGGACTGCTTAATTATGTAACAACACAACATTTATGGTGACGAGGATGTTTCACACATACACTCTTAAGTGATGCTGACCTCAATATCCACATTTCACATTGTTACTGTACCACTGTAGATGAACCTAAACCTCACATTCTCGTCACGTTGATAAGCTTTTTGAAAGTTCCGCTCTGCACGTCTCTGAAAAGCAGGCGAGTTCATCTCCTGGAAACATAAAAGCATGACACTAATGTAAATCTTTCACTTTGTTCTTATATGCGAGTTGTCAATAATTCAAAATTCTTGTTAAAACTGTGGAACTCTGTTGCAGCTCACTCTCTCTGTTTTGCATTGCCAGATCGCTGAACAGGAGCATGTCCGGCTTTGACACACGTGCCCTGCGCTGACCAGTACCGCCAGCAACCACAACACGTGGAGACGTAATCCTCTTTAACTACTTGTCCTTCCTCCATGTATATACACTCAAAACTCCAGTTTAGAGTGGTCAATGGCACTTACGCCAGCACACTGTACCGGTTTGATCACCTGTAGTCAGAGATGCACGGACCCGTTGGTGCGTACGCGTAACTCGGAGCGGGTGCTGCTCTCCAAGGTTATGCTGCTGCTTACTGTCACTCTCTCACGAGCACAAGTCCTCGTCTACTTTAACAAGGCTAAGTCACTGATAATGTAATAACAAACATGTTTGACAAAATACTAGGTCATGGTTTGCAGTCTAAAGTCCTTCTGACTTGCTGAGAGTTAGCCTGATTTGATTTAGCTTGTTCTTAACCTTTGTTTAGTATGTTACATAAAAGCTCATGGAAATATTTCAGATGTAACATAAATGTACCTGACCATTTTCACTGAAAGAGACTGGTAGCTACAGGATTACATGAAGCTACAATCAGAATCGATTTCTAGTCACCGAGCATTATTGTTGTGAATAATTAGAATTTAAATTAATTCATATTTTGTTAATTATGTAAATAAGTTACAATCTTGGAAGATAGTTTGTATTCTGTTTCTATATGACAGTTATATATTTTTTTGTTTGTTTGTTTGTTTTCTTAGTGTAAATCATGATCTTATAGTTTGTTTTCTAAGTGTGTTTCCAAATTGCCTTTGACTGCTGTATGCCTAATTGCAGCATTTAACCCCTCATTTCGTCTCTAATTTTTGACATGTACTCTTGTCTTGCATAAGTGGAAAGTCGATCAGCCCCCGTTTAAAAATGGTGAGCTTTTACTGTCACGTTAATAACATCACGCACGCGCACACCTAATGCTTTGACTGTCCTGCACTTTAAATATCTTCTGCACATAATGGAGGGTGTGCATAGTTATCAGTTCCCTTCGTGCAAAAGGGTTGTCTTAGGTTACTGTAAAGTCTAACGCACATTTGGAATCCTTTCTTTTGCTGAGATGTTACTAGCTCACATGATACTCAAAAATGAGCACAATCATCGAAATGCGGACATCATTGGGTACAGGGGTGCCTAGCCATAGTCATGAATAACTGAATATAAAAGGCTGAACAATCTACTATAAGCAATTGCATATTTCATTAGGTTTTTTTTTTTTTAATAGGCTGTAGTAACTTCAGGAGCTCAGGCAGGGGAACATTAATATTTATGAGTGGCTATGCCACACCCACTGAAATAAAAGCTGAGGATGTCATTGCAGAGGTAGGAGAAGCCAGAGCAGAATATTACAGAATATTACATTATTACATTGATTGAATAGTGGCTCTGTCTGCCCTGGGGGTATTATTGAAACCCAAAGGCTGAAAGGATGGGGAGAGAGAGAGAGAGAGAGAGAGAGAGAGAGAGCATGTGTGAACATATTCTTGTCACTGTACGGCTCCTCCCCCCAAACGTCTCCCCGTGTGTGTTTGCTTGTGTGTGTGTGTGTGTGTGTTCATCCGTGTGGCCACGCCCCTTTGTGTTTCACGCCTGCTCTTCGTTGTGTTGTTATTGTTTGCGTATATAAGTCCTTTGTGTAAACATTAACGTTGTCAGTGTTTGATCCCACGATAGCCTTAGTGCTACGTTGTCTTCCATGTCTCTAAATAAACATCGCTGTATGCATCACGGCTCCTCTTTTGTATCCTGCCAAGCCTCCCTGCGTTACAATTATGATCAAATTTGATAAAATACTAGGTCATAGTTTGCAGTCTGAAGTATTTTTGACCTGCTGAGAGTTAGCCTGATTTGATTTAGCCTGTTCCTAACCTTTGTTTAGTATGTTGCGTAAAAGCTCATGGAAATATTTCAGATGTAACATACATGTAATTGACCTAGTAGAGCAAAATTACAGAATTGTAAGGAAGAAGTGACATTCTTGGGGCATATCATTAAGGGAAATACACACGGGCTGTCTCAAAACTGAGCACAAGCCATAATTTTGCTACCTAAACCATAGTGGCATACTCCCCTCTTACTGTTTTAGTCCCACACGCAGTACACCAAATACTGCAGGACCAAAGAGTGTCACACTTATCAGCCCAATGGTAGCTGAGATACCACACTACCCTCTTAGATATGCCTAATATAACTGTCAAAAGGTGTATAACACTGAACCCAGCTACACTCCTTCCTACGGAGGAGGATGGAGATCCACAAGACTGCACAGCAGTCTTAGCTTAAGTATGTACACCGCAGGTTGATCTCTTTGAAGAAGCCATAAGTAACCCAGACCTATGCCTCTATGTGGACGGGTCAGCAAGCAGGGACGACACAGGGGTCAATAGGGCGGCATACGCGGCAGTAACAGATCATGAAATACTTGAAACAGAAGTATTACCGTCCTCCTATTCAGCGCAGGCTGCTGAACCAGTAGCACTGACGGAAGCATGCCAATTAGCTGCAGACAAAACTGTTAATGATTTTGGAGCCATATGGAAACATAGGCAATTCCTGACAAGCTCGGGTAAATATATTAGACATCACCATCTTGCTAGAAGCCATTTTGCTGCCAAAGACAATTGCAGTTGTTAAGTGTGCAGCTCACAGGACTACAGAAGACCAAATCAGCAAGGGGAATAATTTTGTAGATAGAGTAACAAAGGCAGCTGCAACTAACACCGCTGTGCAAGCAATACAGGAAACCGCTGCTACCCCGCATGCCACATTACGGGAGATTCAGTCAGGGGCTACCGCCACCGAACGCACCAGGTGGAGACAACTAGACTGCGCAGTGTACGATGGTGCTTGGACACACACACCTACGGGCAAACCTTGCCTAGCCAAATCATACATGCAGGGCCTAATCAGAATTGCTCATGGGCGTAGCCATATGAGCAAAGGGGGAATCGTGGACAGCATATTAAAGTTGCGCCAGAACTCACAATACTTACCCAAAACTTTTGTTCCAGCTGTCTTGTTTGTGCGCAGCACTCCCCAAAGGGAACCAAGCACGGTGGACAGGACCACACCAAGTCCTGTTAACAACCCACACTGCTGTCAAAATAGAAGGACGAGGAACCTGGGTACATCACACACACTGTAAGAAGGCTCCGACACCAGCCCCAACCCCAAGCAGCAGCACCCCAACAGACTAGGTCGGAACTGTGTTGAGTAGGGTGTTAAAGGCAAGGCCTACCCTTTCGACACTCGGAACCGTCAACCTCTCGCCTCTTGCTGATCCTGCCGACTACACCAATTTCTGTGGTGGAATTTTGAATAAACAGCAAGTCAGACGTGATTAAAAGAGTAATTTAATAAAGAAAATAAGGCATACAAAACACAGCTGTGTGAGAGCTAATGCTCTAAGCAAAAGTTCTAAAGGGGTAGACTGGCTCTGCTCCTTATACCTAAACTTCACATCCTGGAAGGGATGTCCTGTCATCCTGTATACCCATTTCCTGCTCCTTGTTGCACTAAGCACTTCTGCACACATCAGGATGCTCTGTTCCACCAGGACAGACACAGTTTGCTAGATCCTCTTTATCAGGATTAGTCGCACGACACATGCAAGATCACGAAGCAGCTGATTCAGCAGTCGTTTTGTTCACACAATATACAAAGACAGAATGTGCAGACTAAACTATTCATATAGGATTACATAGAGAAAGGATTAACATGATTATATATGAATCACATGATAATACATGATCGAATAATAATTTCCATTCACACTAGAAACAGACCTCCAGGCCCAAGAGGTCACACAGTCAGGCCCAGCAAAGTAGCTCTGGGCCTGGGCACACTTCATGCAGTTTGACCCTTTGAATAATACTACAACCAGACTTCCAGGCCCAATAGGTCACACAGTCGTACCCAACAAAGTAGTGCTGGGACAGGGCACACTTCATGCACTTTGTGCGTTTAAATAATACTACAGCCAGATTTCCAAGCCCAAGAGGTCACACAGTCATGCCCAGCTAAGTAGCTCTGGGCCTGGGCACAATTCACGCAGTTTGACCCTTTAAATAAAACTAGAAACAGACTTCCTGGCCCAAGAGGTCACACAGTCATACTCAGCAAGGTTGCTTTAAACCTGGGCACACTTCACGCAGTTTGACCATTTAAATAAAACTAGAAACAGACTTCCAGGCCCAAGAGGTCACACAGTCATGCCCAGCAAAGTAGCTCTGGGCCTGGGCACACTTCACGCAGTTTGACCCTTTAGATAATACTACAACCAGACTTCCAGGCCCAAGAGGTCACACAGTCATGCCCAGCAAAGTAGCTCTGGGCCTGGGCACACTTGACGCAGTTTGACCCTTTAAGTAATACTAAAACCAGACTTCCAGGCCCAAGAGGTCACACAGTCATGCCCAGCAAAGAAGCTCTGGGCCTGGGCACACTTCATGCAGTTTGATCCTTTAAATAAAACTAGAAACAGACTTCCAGGCCCAATAGGTCACACAGTCATGCCCAGCAAAGTAGCTCTGGGCCTGGGCACACTTCACGCAGTTTGACCCTTTAGATAATACTACAACCAGACTTCCAGGCCCAAGAGGCCACACAGTCATGCCCAGCAAAGTAGCTCTGGGCCTGGGCACACTTCACGCAGTTTGACCATTTAAATAAAACTAGAAACAGACTTCCAGGCCCAAGAGGTCACACAGTCATGCCCAGCAAAGTAGCTCTGGGCCTGCGCACACTTCACGCAGTTTGACCCTTTAGATAATACTACAACCAGACTTCCAGGCCCAAGAGGTCACACATTCATGCCCAGCAAAGTAGCTCTGGGCCTGCGCACACTTCACGCAGTTTGACCGTTTAAACAAAACTAGAAACAGACTTCCTGGCCCAAGAGGTCACACAGTCATACTCAGCAAGGTTGCTTTAAACCTGGGCACACTTCACGCAGTTTGACCATTTAAATAAAACTAGAAACAGACTTCCAGGCCCAAGAGGTCACACAGTCATGCCCAGCAAAGTAGCTCTGGGCCTGCGCACACTTCACGCAGTTTGACCCTTTGACCATTTTTGGCAGATTTCACCACGTTATTACGAACGTGGATACGTTATCTTAGAATTATAAGCAGTGTGAGATGTGAAGCTAAGTGAAGCACATGTGCAGAATTTCTAACAATAGCCTGTTTTGTATAGCCTGGCTAACTGACCAATCAGTGAAATGAAATGTGGTTGCTGAGCCTGTTGCAGCTGGGTCAATTTAATTTGGTTTCATTGTGTTTAATTTTAAACTCAGCTGCGTGCCATAAGACACAAGTTTATCTGAGCATTTTTTGTTTTAATGCCGACTTAACCTAGCCATGTTTTACAGTTATCTTGAAATAATTAAGGTTCATCGCTAGAGGGTGCTGTTCATCTTTTTTTTCTTTTTCTTTTTTGTATTATTGATCAGGAAAAAACTATAAAATAGATGAAGTGGACGCAAACCTTGCCTAGCCAAATCATACATGCAGGGCCTAATCAGAATTGCTCATGGGCGTAGCCATATGAGCAAAGGGGGAATCGTGGACAGCATATTAATGTTGCGCCAGAACTCACAATACTTACCCAAAACTTTTGTTCCAGCTGTCTTGTTTGTGCGCAGCACTCCCCAAAGGGAACCAAGCACGGTGGACAGGACCACACCAAGTCCTGTTAACAACCCACACTGCTGTCAAAATAGAAGGACGAGGAACCTGGGTACATCACACACACTGTAAGAAGGCTCCGACACCAGCCCCAACCCCAAGCAGCAGCACCCCAACAGACTAGGTCGGAACTGTGTTGAGTAGGGTGTTAAAGGCAAGGCCTACCCTTTCGACACTCGGAACCGTCAACCTCTCGCCTCTTGCTGATCCTGCCGACTACACCAATTTCTGTGGTGGAATTTTGAATAAACAGCAAGTCAGACGTGATTAAAAGAGTAATTTAATAAAGAAAATAAGGCATACAAAACACAGCTGTGTGAGAGCTAATGCTCTAAGCAAAAGTTCTAAAGGGGTAGACTGGCTCTGCTCCTTATACCTAAACTTCACATCCTGGAAGGGATGTCCTGTCATCCTGTATACCCATTTCCTGCTCCTTGTTGCACTAAGCACTTCTGCACATATCAGGATGCTCTGTTCCACCAGGACAGACACAGTTTGCTAGATCCTCTTTATCAGGATTAGTCGCACGACACATGCAAGATCACGAAGCAGCTGATTCAGCAGTCGTTTTGTTCACACAATATACAAAGACAGAATGTGCAGACTAAACTATTCATATAGGATTACATAGAGAAAGGATTAACATGATTATATATGAATCACATGATAATACATGATCGAATAATAATTTCCATTCACACTAGAAACAGACCTCCAGGCCCAAGAGGTCACACAGTCAGGCCCAGCAAAGTAGCTCTGGGCCTGGGCACACTTCATGCAGTTTGACCCTTTGAATAATACTACAACCAGACTTCCAGGCCCAATAGGTCACACAGTCGTGCCCAACAAAGTAGTGCTGGGACAGGGCACACTTCATGCACTTTGTGCGTTTAAATAATACTACAGCCAGATTTCCAAGCCCAAGAGGTCACACAGTCATGCCCAGCTAAGTAGCTCTGGGCCTGGGCACAATTCACGCAGTTTGACCCTTTAAATAAAACTAGAAACAGACTTCCTGGCCCAAGAGGTCACACAGTCATACTCAGCAAGGTTGCTTTAAACCTGGGCACACTTCACGCAGTTTGACCATTTAAATAAAACTAGAAACAGACTTCCAGGCCCAAGAGGTCACACAGTCATGCCCAGCAAAGTAGCTCTGGGCCTGGGCACACTTCACGCAGTTTGACCCTTTAGATAATACTACAACCAGACTTCCAGGCCCAAGAGGTCACACAGTCATGCCCAGCAAAGTAGCTCTGGGCCTGGGCACACTTGACGCAGTTTGACCCTTTAAATAATACTAAAACCAGACTTCCAGGCCCAAGAGGTCACACAGTCATGCCCAGCAAAGAAGCTCTGGGCCTGGGCACACTTCATGCAGTTTGATCCTTTAAATAAAACTAGAAACAGACTTCCTGGCCCAAGAGGTCACACAGTCATGCCCAGCAAAGTAGCTCTGGGCCTGGGCACACTTCACGCAGTTTGACCATTTAAATAAAACTAGAAACAGACTTCCAGGCCCAAGAGGTCACACAGTCATGCCCAGCAAAGTAGCTCTGGGCCTGGGCACACTTCACGCAGTTTGACCCTTTAGATAATACTACAACCAGACTTCCAGGCCCAAGAGGCCACACAGTCATGCCCAGCAAAGTAGCTCTGGGCCTGGGCACACTTGACGCAGTTTGACCCTTTAAATAATACTAAAACCAGACTTCCAGGCCCAAGAGGTCACACAGTCAGGCCCAGCAAAGTAGCTCTGGGCCTGGGCACACTTCACGCAGTTTGACCATTTAAATAAAACTAGAAACAGACTTCCAGGCCCAAGAGGTCACACAGTCATGCCCAGCAAAGTAGCTCTGGGCCTGCGCACACTTCACGCAGTTTGACCCTTTAGATAATACTACAACCAGACTTCCAGGCCCAAGAGGTCACACAGTCATGCCCAGCAAAGTAGCTCTGGGCCTGCGCACACTTCACGCAGTTTGACCGTTTAAACAAAACTAGAAACAGACTTCCTGGCCCAAGAGGTCACACAGTCATACTCAGCAAGGTTGCTTTAAACCTGGGCACACTTCACGCAGTTTGACCATTTAAATAAAACTAGAAACAGACTTCCAGGCCCAAGAGGTCACACAGTCATGCCCAGCAAAGTAGCTCTGGGCCTGGGCACACTTCACGCAGTTTGACCCTTTAGATAATACTACAACCAGACTTCCAGGCCCAAGAGGTCACACAGTCATGCCCAGCAAAGTTGCTCTGGGCCTGGGCACACTTGACGCAGTTTGACCCTTTAAATAATACTAAAGCCAGACTTCCAGGCCCAAGAGGTCACACAGTCAGGCCCAGCAAAGAAGCTCTGGGCCTGGGCACACTTCACGCAGTTTGACCCTTTAGATAATACTACAACCAGACTTCCAGGCCCAAGAGGCCACACAGTCATGCCCAGCAAAGTAGCTCTGGGCCTGGGCACACTTGACGCAGTTTGACCATTTAAATAAAACTAGAAACAGACTTCCAGGCCCAAGAGGTCACACAGTCATGCCCAGCAAAGTAGCTCTGGGCCTGCGCACACTTCACGCAGTTTGACCCTTTAGATAATACTACAACCAGACTTCCAGGCCCAAGAGGTCACACATTCATGCCCAGCAAAGTAGCTCTGGGCCTGCGCACACTTCACGCAGTTTGACCGTTTAAACAAAACTAGAAACAGACTTCCTGGCCCAAGAGGTCACACAGTCATACTCAGCAAGGTTGCTTTAAACCTGGGCACACTTCACGCAGTTTGACCATTTAAATAAAACTAGAAACAGACTTCCAGGCCCAAGAGGTCACACAGTCATGCCCAGCAAAGTAGCTCTGGGCCTGCGCACACTTCACGCAGTTTGACCCTTTGACCATTTTTGGCAGATTTCACCACGTTATTACGAACGTGGATACGTTATCTTAGAATTATAAGCAGTGTGAGATGTGAAGCTAAGTGAAGCACATGTGCAGAATTTCTAACAATAGCCTGTTTTGTATAGCCTGGCTAACTGACCAATCAGTGAAATGAAATGTGGTTGCTGAGCCTGTTGCAGCTGGGTCAATTTAATTTGGTTTCATTGTGTTTAATTTTAAACTCAGCTGCGTGCCATAAGACACAAGTTTATCTGAGCATTTTTTGTTTTAATGCCGACTTAACCTAGCCATGTTTTACAGTTATCTTGAAATAATTAAGGTTCATCGCTAGAGGGTGCTGTTCATCTTTTTTTTCTTTTTCTTTTTTGTATTATTGATCAGGAAAAAACTATAAAATAGATGAAGTGGACGCAAACCTTGCCTAGCCAAATCATACATGCAGGGCCTAATCAGAATTGCTCATGGGCGTAGCCATATGAGCAAAGGGGGAATCGTGGACAGCATATTAATGTTGCGCCAGAACTCACAATACTTACCCAAAACTTTTGTTCCAGCTGTCTTGTTTGTGCGCAGCACTCCCCAAAGGGAACCAAGCACGGTGGACAGGACCACACCAAGTCCTGTTAACAACCCACACTGCTGTCAAAATAGAAGGACGAGGAACCTGGGTACATCACACACACTGTAAGAAGGCTCCGACACCAGCCCCAACCCCAAGCAGCAGCACCCCAACAGACTAGGTCGGAACTGTGTTGAGTAGGGTGTTAAAGGCAAGGCCTACCCTTTCGACACTCGGAACCGTCAACCTCTCGCCTCTTGCTGATCCTGCCGACTACACCAATTTCTGTGGTGGAATTTTGAATAAACAGCAAGTCAGACGTGATTAAAAGAGTAATTTAATAAAGAAAATAAGGCATACAAAACACAGCTGTGTGAGAGCTAATGCTCTAAGCAAAAGTTCTAAAGGGGTAGACTGGCTCTGCTCCTTATACCTAAACTTCACATCCTGGAAGGGATGTCCTGTCATCCTGTATACCCATTTCCTGCTCCTTGTTGCACTAAGCACTTCTGCACATATCAGGATGCTCTGTTCCACCAGGACAGACACAGTTTGCTAGATCCTCTTTATCAGGATTAGTCGCACGACACATGCAAGATCACGAAGCAGCTGATTCAGCAGTCGTTTTGTTCACACAATATACAAAGACAGAATGTGCAGACTAAACTATTCATATAGGATTACATAGAGAAAGGATTAACATGATTATATATGAATCACATGATAATACATGATCGAATAATAATTTCCATTCACACTAGAAACAGACCTCCAGGCCCAAGAGGTCACACAGTCAGGCCCAGCAAAGTAGCTCTGGGCCTGGGCACACTTCATGCAGTTTGACCCTTTGAATAATACTACAACCAGACTTCCAGGCCCAATAGGTCACACAGTCGTGCCCAACAAAGTAGTGCTGGGACAGGGCACACTTCATGCACTTTGTGCGTTTAAATAATACTACAGCCAGATTTCCAAGCCCAAGAGGTCACACAGTCATGCCCAGCTAAGTAGCTCTGGGCCTGGGCACAATTCACGCAGTTTGACCCTTTAAATAAAACTAGAAACAGACTTCCTGGCCCAAGAGGTCACACAGTCATACTCAGCAAGGTTGCTTTAAACCTGGGCACACTTCACGCAGTTTGACCATTTAAATAAAACTAGAAACAGACTTCCAGGCCCAAGAGGTCACACAGTCATGCCCAGCAAAGTAGCTCTGGGCCTGGGCACACTTCACGCAGTTTGACCCTTTAGATAATACTACAACCAGACTTCCAGGCCCAAGAGGTCACACAGTCATGCCCAGCAAAGTAGCTCTGGGCCTGGGCACACTTGACGCAGTTTGACCCTTTAAATAATACTAAAACCAGACTTCCAGGCCCAAGAGGTCACACAGTCATGCCCAGCAAAGAAGCTCTGGGCCTGGGCACACTTCATGCAGTTTGATCCTTTAAATAAAACTAGAAACAGACTTCCTGGCCCAAGAGGTCACACAGTCATGCCCAGCAAAGTAGCTCTGGGCCTGGGCACACTTCACGCAGTTTGACCATTTAAATAAAACTAGAAACAGACTTCCAGGCCCAAGAGGTCACACAGTCATGCCCAGCAAAGTAGCTCTGGGCCTGGGCACACTTCACGCAGTTTGACCCTTTAGATAATACTACAACCAGACTTCCAGGCCCAAGAGGCCACACAGTCATGCCCAGCAAAGTAGCTCTGGGCCTGGGCACACTTGACGCAGTTTGACCCTTTAAATAATACTAAAACCAGACTTCCAGGCCCAAGAGGTCACACAGTCAGGCCCAGCAAAGTAGCTCTGGGCCTGGGCACACTTCACGCAGTTTGACCATTTAAATAAAACTAGAAACAGACTTCCAGGCCCAAGAGGTCACACAGTCATGCCCAGCAAAGTAGCTCTGGGCCTGCGCACACTTCACGCAGTTTGACCCTTTAGATAATACTACAACCAGACTTCCAGGCCCAAGAGGTCACACAGTCATGCCCAGCAAAGTAGCTCTGGGCCTGCGCACACTTCACGCAGTTTGACCGTTTAAACAAAACTAGAAACAGACTTCCTGGCCCAAGAGGTCACACAGTCATACTCAGCAAGGTTGCTTTAAACCTGGGCACACTTCACGCAGTTTGACCATTTAAATAAAACTAGAAACAGACTTCCAGGCCCAAGAGGTCACACAGTCATGCCCAGCAAAGTAGCTCTGGGCCTGGGCACACTTCACGCAGTTTGACCCTTTAGATAATACTACAACCAGACTTCCAGGCCCAAGAGGTCACACAGTCATGCCCAGCAAAGTTGCTCTGGGCCTGGGCACACTTGACGCAGTTTGACCCTTTAAATAATACTAAAGCCAGACTTCCAGGCCCAAGAGGTCACACAGTCAGGCCCAGCAAAGAAGCTCTGGGCCTGGGCACACTTCACGCAGTTTGACCCTTTAGATAATACTACAACCAGACTTCCAGGCCCAAGAGGCCACACAGTCATGCCCAGCAAAGTAGCTCTGGGCCTGGGCACACTTGACGCAGTTTGACCATTTAAATAAAACTAGAAACAGACTTCCAGGCCCAAGAGGTCACACAGTCATGCCCAGCAAAGTAGCTCTGGGCCTGCGCACACTTCACGCAGTTTGACCCTTTAGATAATACTACAACCAGACTTCCAGGCCCAAGAGGTCACACATTCATGCCCAGCAAAGTAGCTCTGGGCCTGCGCACACTTCACGCAGTTTGACCGTTTAAACAAAACTAGAAACAGACTTCCTGGCCCAAGAGGTCACACAGTCATACTCAGCAAGGTTGCTTTAAACCTGGGCACACTTCACGCAGTTTGACCATTTAAATAAAACTAGAAACAGACTTCCAGGCCCAAGAGGTCACACAGTCATGCCCAGCAAAGTAGCTCTGGGCCTGCGCACACTTCACGCAGTTTGACCCTTTGACCATTTTTGGCAGATTTCACCACGTTATTACGAACGTGGATACGTTATCTTAGAATTATAAGCAGTGTGAGATGTGAAGCTAAGTGAAGCACATGTGCAGAATTTCTAACAATAGCCTGTTTTGTATAGCCTGGCTAACTGACCAATCAGTGAAATGAAATGTGGTTGCTGAGCCTGTTGCAGCTGGGTCAATTTAATTTGGTTTCATTGTGTTTAATTTTAAACTCAGCTGCGTGCCATAAGACACAAGTTTATCTGAGCATTTTTTGTTTTAATGCCGACTTAACCTAGCCATGTTTTACAGTTATCTTGAAATAATTAAGGTTCATCGCTAGAGGGTGCTGTTCATCTTTTTTTTCTTTTTCTTTTTTGTATTATTGATCAGGAAAAAACTATAAAATAGATGAAGTGGACGCAAACCTTGCCTAGCCAAATCATACATGCAGGGCCTAATCAGAATTGCTCATGGGCGTAGCCATATGAGCAAAGGGGGAATCGTGGACAGCATATTAATGTTGCGCCAGAACTCACAATACTTACCCAAAACTTTTGTTCCAGCTGTCTTGTTTGTGCGCAGCACTCCCCAAAGGGAACCAAGCACGGTGGACAGGACCACACCAAGTCCTGTTAACAACCCACACTGCTGTCAAAATAGAAGGACGAGGAACCTGGGTACATCACACACACTGTAAGAAGGCTCCGACACCAGCCCCAACCCCAAGCAGCAGCACCCCAACAGACTAGGTCGGAACTGTGTTGAGTAGGGTGTTAAAGGCAAGGCCTACCCTTTCGACACTCGGAACCGTCAACCTCTCGCCTCTTGCTGATCCTGCCGACTACACCAATTTCTGTGGTGGAATTTTGAATAAACAGCAAGTCAGACGTGATTAAAAGAGTAATTTAATAAAGAAAATAAGGCATACAAAACACAGCTGTGTGAGAGCTAATGCTCTAAGCAAAAGTTCTAAAGGGGTAGACTGGCTCTGCTCCTTATACCTAAACTTCACATCCTGGAAGGGATGTCCTGTCATCCTGTATACCCATTTCCTGCTCCTTGTTGCACTAAGCACTTCTGCACATATCAGGATGCTCTGTTCCACCAGGACAGACACAGTTTGCTAGATCCTCTTTATCAGGATTAGTCGCACGACACATGCAAGATCACGAAGCAGCTGATTCAGCAGTCGTTTTGTTCACACAATATACAAAGACAGAATGTGCAGACTAAACTATTCATATAGGATTACATAGAGAAAGGATTAACATGATTATATATGAATCACATGATAATACATGATCGAATAATAATTTCCATTCACACTAGAAACAGACCTCCAGGCCCAAGAGGTCACACAGTCAGGCCCAGCAAAGTAGCTCTGGGCCTGGGCACACTTCATGCAGTTTGACCCTTTGAATAATACTACAACCAGACTTCCAGGCCCAATAGGTCACACAGTCGTGCCCAACAAAGTAGTGCTGGGACAGGGCACACTTCATGCACTTTGTGCGTTTAAATAATACTACAGCCAGATTTCCAAGCCCAAGAGGTCACACAGTCATGCCCAGCTAAGTAGCTCTGGGCCTGGGCACAATTCACGCAGTTTGACCCTTTAAATAAAACTAGAAACAGACTTCCTGGCCCAAGAGGTCACACAGTCATACTCAGCAAGGTTGCTTTAAACCTGGGCACACTTCACGCAGTTTGACCATTTAAATAAAACTAGAAACAGACTTCCAGGCCCAAGAGGTCACACAGTCATGCCCAGCAAAGTAGCTCTGGGCCTGGGCACACTTCACGCAGTTTGACCCTTTAGATAATACTACAACCAGACTTCCAGGCCCAAGAGGTCACACAGTCATGCCCAGCAAAGTAGCTCTGGGCCTGGGCACACTTGACGCAGTTTGACCCTTTAAATAATACTAAAACCAGACTTCCAGGCCCAAGAGGTCACACAGTCATGCCCAGCAAAGAAGCTCTGGGCCTGGGCACACTTCATGCAGTTTGATCCTTTAAATAAAACTAGAAACAGACTTCCTGGCCCAAGAGGTCACACAGTCATGCCCAGCAAAGTAGCTCTGGGCCTGGGCACACTTCACGCAGTTTGACCATTTAAATAAAACTAGAAACAGACTTCCAGGCCCAAGAGGTCACACAGTCATGCCCAGCAAAGTAGCTCTGGGCCTGGGCACACTTCACGCAGTTTGACCCTTTAGATAATACTACAACCAGACTTCCAGGCCCAAGAGGCCACACAGTCATGCCCAGCAAAGTAGCTCTGGGCCTGGGCACACTTGACGCAGTTTGACCCTTTAAATAATACTAAAACCAGACTTCCAGGCCCAAGAGGTCACACAGTCAGGCCCAGCAAAGTAGCTCTGGGCCTGGGCACACTTCACGCAGTTTGACCATTTAAATAAAACTAGAAACAGACTTCCAGGCCCAAGAGGTCACACAGTCATGCCCAGCAAAGTAGCTCTGGGCCTGCGCACACTTCACGCAGTTTGACCCTTTAGATAATACTACAACCAGACTTCCAGGCCCAAGAGGTCACACAGTCATGCCCAGCAAAGTAGCTCTGGGCCTGCGCACACTTCACGCAGTTTGACCGTTTAAACAAAACTAGAAACAGACTTCCTGGCCCAAGAGGTCACACAGTCATACTCAGCAAGGTTGCTTTAAACCTGGGCACACTTCACGCAGTTTGACCATTTAAATAAAACTAGAAACAGACTTCCAGGCCCAAGAGGTCACACAGTCATGCCCAGCAAAGTAGCTCTGGGCCTGGGCACACTTCACGCAGTTTGACCCTTTAGATAATACTACAACCAGACTTCCAGGCCCAAGAGGTCACACAGTCATGCCCAGCAAAGTTGCTCTGGGCCTGGGCACACTTGACGCAGTTTGACCCTTTAAATAATACTAAAGCCAGACTTCCAGGCCCAAGAGGTCACACAGTCAGGCCCAGCAAAGAAGCTCTGGGCCTGCGCACACTTCACGCAGTTTGACCGTTTAAATAAAACTAGAAACAGACTTCCTGGCCCAAGAGGTCACACAGTCATGCCCAGCAAGGTTGTTTTAAACGTGGGCACACTTCAGACCGTTTCACTCTTTAAATCATTCAAAGCACCACATTTCAAGGCCCAAGAGGTCATAGAATCATGCTCATCAAAATAGCTCTGGGCCTGGGCACACTTCACGCAGTTTGACCATTTAAATAAAACTAGGACCAGACTTCCAGACCCAAGAGGTCACACAGTCATGCCCAGCAATGTAGCTCTGGGCCTTGGAACACTTTATGCAGTTTGACCCTTTAAATAATACTACAACCAGACTTCCAGGCCCAAGAGGTCACACAGTCATGCCCAGCAAAGTAGCTCTGGGCCTGGGCACACTTCACGCAGTTTGACCCTTTGACCATTTTTGGCAGATTTCACCACGTTATTACGAACGTGGATACGTTATCTTAGAATTATAAGCAGTGTGAGATGTGAAGCTAAGTGAAGCACATGTGCAGAATTTCTAACAATAGCCTGTTTTGTATAGCCTGGCTAACTGACCAATCAGTGAAATGAAATGTGGTTGCTGAGCCTGTTGCAGCTGGGTCAATTTAATTTGATTTCATTGTGTTTAATTTTAAACTCAGCTGCGTGCCATGAGACACAAGTTTATCTGAGCATTTTTTGTTTTAATGCCGACTTAACCTAGCCATGTTTTACAGTTATCTTGAAATAATTAAGGTTCATCGCTAGAGGGTGCTGTTCATCTTTTTTTTCTTTTTCTTTTTTGTATTATTGATCAGGAAAAAACTATAAAATAGATGAAGTGGACGTTTTCTATGTATCATATGGAATTTGAGTAGATGAGTGAATGTTACTATGTAAATGTATAAGAATTTGTGGATAAGATTATTATGAGATTATTTATAATCAAACGACTACACTGTACAACCACATCTTCCTTTTATTTACATATTATACAGATATTTACAGATATTTATATTTTACTTACAGAGCAGCTCCTCATTGGTTCGGCTCAGAAGCTTCTTTTCGATGTCCTCTTTCTCCAGGTACTCCTGCAGGTTAGGCATCTCCTCCGCCAACCGCCTGAGGGCAGAAGAGACGTGGTGTGACGCGTAGCCTGCTGTTAAAGGCTACAGATATAGTACATCTGTGAGGCTAACAGCGCTTATTATATGAAGCCTTATAGAGGTCATATGGAATGATCTCATTCGATCAACCCTAATGTAACCCTTACAAACTTTCATGAACTCATTTGAATAACACTACCATAGCCCTTAAGAATTTTCCTAAAATGTTTTAGGATGTTCTGAACAGAGTATCTCTTAAAGGTTAAATCCCTTGCAGGTCTTAGTCCTGCTCATCCCACATGCTGATGTGTGAGTGAAACAGTGCATAGGTGTAGAGACCTGGACTTGGCGAGATGCAGGCCTATCCTCTCAGTCTGGTGCTATTCTGTTACTAGAGGACCTGAACACGCTTCTCCAACAGCACGTTCTTCTGGGCCTGATGACAACACGCACACACATGCACCCGCACACACACGGGCACACATACAGACATACAGATACTGTTTAATTTCTTCACATCTGTAGATACACTAGCATAAGTTGATATATACGTTTATGAGTTTGATTATGAGCTGATTTCAACTTGACAGGTACAGAGTATATAGTATACATAGAGAGTGCATAGTTTTACCAGGTTGAGTGCTATAGATTCTTGTGATGAAATTTGACAAACCCAGCGATATGAAGAAAACAAGTACTGGGTTAGTCCCTTAAAGGTTTAAAGGAGTCTCCCTTAAAGGTCTTAGTCCTGCTCATACCACATGCTGATGTGTGAGTGAAACAGTGCAGAGGTGTAGAGACCTGGACTTGGCGACATGCAGGTCTTTCCTGGCAATTAGTGCTGCATTCTGCTGCAGGAGAACCAGAACATGCTTCTCCCCACACACACACACGGGCACACATACAGGTGCGCACATATACACAGATACACATTCTGTTTAATTTCTTCACATCTGCAGACTAGAGTAAGCTGAGGGTATAGTGTTAAACCAGGTACTACATAAACAGTATATAGTATATATACAGAGGATATAGTGTTAAACCAGGAACTACATACAGAGTATATAGTATACATACAGAGTATATAGTTTTACCAAAAGATCGTGCTGATCTTTGATCTCCTGGTTCTTCATCTCCAGCACCACTTTCAGACTCATAATGTTCTCCTCTATGGGCTGGTTTAACACACACACACACACACACAAACGTGCACACGCACACACACGCACACACGCACACACACACGAATCATCACTACAGCCAGTACAATGGAAAGGTGGGAATGTGTACTGAATGTGTACTGACGTTATATGTGAAAGGTGGAGGTACTGGTGGATGTGTACTGACACTATAAGGGATCTCTACCTGCAGTGACAGTCTGAGCTTCTCAAGTTCTTCCTCCAGAGATTTCTTCTCCTGTTCACAGGCCATTTTCATATCTGCCAGAGCAAGTATCATTACTGCTGGATATATATATATATATATATATATATATATATATATATATATATATATATTGCATTTCCATAGTACTTACTCTTGATGGACCTGTTATGCTCCTCCTCCTCCTGCTGTTTCTGCAGGAGCTCTGTCTCCTCCTGCTGTTTGTGTTTCAGCATCTCCTGAAGAACCTGCAGCTCCGTCTGCTTCTGCAACCTCAACTCCTTCAGCTGCTCCAACAAACCGTTCTCCAACTCCTGCTTCTCACACCGCAAACACTCCAATCGGGCCACAGGCCCCACTACTGACACAGAACCACACACACACACACACACACACACACACACACACACACACACACACACACAAAGAGAGACAAACAGAAAGACACATAGACATATGAAATTAGAAAGCCATATAGTGTAGAAATAGATTGATGTTATTCAGGGAGCTCATTTATAAAACTTTGTGGATTCCAAAATGAAAGTGTGTGTATTCTGCACAAATAACAGGAAATGGCATATACCCCCCCAAAAAATTTGATTTCTAAAGCCTCGAATATGAATTATTGGGAGATAGAGGCGACAATGCAGCGCTAAAGACAAAAAAGGAATTTTTACCACAGGTATGAGTGGCAGCACCAGCAACCGCAGGTGTGAGTGGCATTATATTTACATTTACCCTCCACATCCTTTGTGTCTGTGTATTCGTCCTCGATGCGTCCAGCACACCATCTCCAGAAACGCCTCATTTTTCCTCTGTCCTCTTCAGTGTCTTTCCACAGACTGATCTGTAAAGGTGTTCATGGGATTCCCCTCACGTGTGACATTGGGCCACAGGACATATGGGGTTCTAAAGTTCCAAGAGTGTAGATGAGTTGTTTTTCTTTGAATTTCCTAATTTCATTGACTCTACCTCAACCTGGATTGATTAACCATGTACGGCTCACCGGAGACTGTGATACATATAACATCCCAAAGTGTACTTAATTCTGAGCAAAATCTAACTAGCCTCATTACTGCTGAACTATGAGGGGCCATTTAGGGAGAAATCAGGGAAACACTACTTGTACATACATATGAAACATTTTCACATAAATAGCCTACTACTTACATTTGTGTATAATAATTTAAACTTGCATATACACGCACTTGCCCACTCAATCCCTGGTGCGTAAACATAGAGTTGCACTATGCTTATGTTGGTATGGGGGTGTCTGTGTGTATATAACAATTTTCAGTGCGCCCGGAAGTCATTTCATTGTAATTTCAAGGCAGATATTTAACATGTGTACAGTGCGTATAATAGACAGAGGAAGACTGTTGAACTATTAATATTAGGACAGTTATTGACATTTGTGTAATAAGTAGTGCTTCTCTTAATGACAAATGTAACTGTTTTCCCATATAGAATTGTGTGCTTTATATTGTTTGGAAGAACTTTTTCTTCTCATTTAGAAATATGTGGACTAAGTGCTCAGATTGTCTTATTATTTATTATGCTCAGTCTTTCATTGCGTATAATTTTAAACTCAGCTGCGTGCCATAAGACACAAGTTAATCTGAGCCTTTTTTGTTCTAACGCCGACTTAACCTAGCCATGTTTTACAGTTATCTTGAAATAATTGAGGTTCATCGCTAGAGGGTGGTGTTCATCTTTTTTTCTTTTCTTTTTTTGTATTATTGTTTAGGGAAAAACTATAAAATAGATGAGGTGGACGTTTTCTATGTATCATATGGAATTTGAGTATACGAGTGAATGTTACTATGTAAATGTATAAGAATTTGTGGATAAAATTATTATGAGATTATTTATAATCAAACAACTACACTATACAACCACATCTTCCTTTTATTTACATATTATACAGATATTTACATTTTATTTACAGAGCAGCTCCTCATTGGTTCGGCTCAGAAGCTTCTTTTCGATGTCCTCTTTCTCCAGGTACTCCTGCAGATTAGGCATCTCCTCCGACAACCGCCTGAGGGCAGAAGAGACGTGGTGTGAATCGTAGCCTGCTGTTAAAAGCTACAGATATAGTACATCTGTGAGGTTAACAGAGGCTAACAACCCCTGAACAGACTTTCTACTCCCAAGGGGCCCAGAGATATTTACCAATAAAGTGCTACGCTCCAGACGGATGAGCGAGAAGCGCATGCGCAATTGCAACGAATTGGAGGAGGAAGTTTAAACAAACGCGCTGACTTTGCATACTCACATCTAGGCCGGGCCAGGTCCAAATGGCCTGCAACTCGGTGCGCATCACCTCCATGACTGTCCCTAACGAACGCCACCTGCCACGCATTCGTCCCATCCCTGGCGGCTTTAAAAAATCGTAGCGTGAAAACGGTGGGTCCGATCCGCGTGCCACTCGAAGTCGATTACAGGGGAGATGCAGCCCTTTCCAAAGAGCCCTGAACAGACTTTCTACTCCGACGTCCATCGCTAGCACCGGCTGAAAGCTGAGTTCCAGAGCTTTTCAACGAGCCCCCGTGCGTCTCTCTTCTCCAAAGTAGCGGAGATATATGAAAGGATAAAAGGGGAAAAGAATAAAATGCGCACCGGTTTCAAATTCGCAGGCTACCTGCGCTGAAGGCGTGGAAAACGAGCACGTGACCGAAAGGCTTCCGTACCCGATGGGTCCAGCTCTCGTGCCCAGTTGGTAGCTCGAAGGCTGTGCATATTCGATGCTGCACGGCCCCTGGGGCTCACGTTTTCAAGGGTCGAAGTGCGCACGTGCCGATGACCGGCAACCTAGCTCCGTGCCTGGGCACAATTCGGGCACTTTGATCCCCTTCAAGTGAATGGATAGATGGGAAAAAACATACTGCCAGGCCCACCGTGTCACATCAACCATGCAGGGCAAAGTGGCTTCGTCCCTGGGCACACTTTCTTGTGATTTGAGCCTTTAAATAATACAGGATCCAGACTTCCAATGCTCTCTAAATCACATGCCCGGCAAAGTAGCCTTAAACCTGGACACACAATGGAGACCATTTGACCTGTTAAATCATACTACAACCAGACTTCCAGGCCCACCAGGTCACACAGTCATGCCCAGCAAAGGAGCTCTGGGCCTGGGCACACTTCACGCAGTTTGACCCTTTAAATAATACTACAACCAGACTTCCAGGCCCAAGAGGTCACACAGTCATGCCCAGCAAAGTAGCTCTGGGCCTGGGCACACTTCACGCAGTTTTACCGTTTAAATAAAACTAGAAACAGACTTCCTGGCCCAAGAGGTCACACAGTCATGCCCAGCAAAGTAGTGCTGGGCCAGGGCACACTTCATGCACTTTGTGCCTTGTGCCTTTAAATAATACTATAACCAGACTTCCAAACCCAAGAGGTCACAGAGTCATGCCCAGGAAAGTCGCTATGGGCCTGGGCAGACCATGCAGTTTGACCCTTTAACCAAAACTAGAAAGAGACCTCCAAGCCCAGGAGGTCACAGAATCATACCCAGTAAAGTAGCTAGCTAGCTATCCAGCTACCGGAAGCACGGTTAACAGTGCAGCCGGTAGCTAGCTAGCTAGCTAGCAGCTCAGTAACCGTACAAATTCGCTTGCTGCTGAAAACTGTCAAGTTGTATTTATAGCTTTCGTTTTAGTTCTCTCAGCTTACTTATTTGTTTTTGTTTTTTTGTTTTTTTTTAGGGAAGTTCAATAATTTCTTAGAAATCTTGGAACATTTTGCCAGTTGGCTTCTAGGAAAGCCTTTCTGCGCACAGACAATAAACACAACCCAGAATTCCTCAAACAGGAATGAATCTACTAATTTACAACACGGTTTAGTAACATTTCAGGCACATGAGTGGAGGAACTAGCAAATTCTAAATGATTAAATCGAAGCTGATAAAAATCCATGAAAATTTAAACTGGTCATGAAAAAATGCTTGTGAATTGAAAATGTAAGTGATCGTTATCTGGAAAAGAAAGGATTAAAACAGTCTTGATTTGATACATTTAAAAAAATGAAATATCAAGTTGTATCATTCGTGACCAAGGGAGTTTCTATGAGGGTGTAAACAACAAATGCATGTAAACTATAAACTACAGTGGTATATAATTAAATAATTTGAGTAACTTTGTGTCACGTCATTTAACGTTTAACTCAAGCCATTTTTGTTACCGGACTCTTATCACTTAACATTAGTAACTGTTTTAGTTGCCTTGTTTATCCAATAACATTCATTAATTAATCAATCGTTTAACCCAAGCAATTTTCATTACTTCCGCCTCTCGAGGCAAAATGTCAATCAGAACGTTGCGCCCGCAAACTTCAAATAAACGATAGATAAGGCGAGTAATAAAAATGGATAAAGTTGAAAGATAAGTTGATTAAACTTGAGTCAAATAAAACTACTTATCAGTCAAAGCGTCAATTCATATGCATTTTATTGACTCTAAATTTAATTTACGTGCATTTTAATCAGCCATATTTTTGATGTACAGACCTGAGTTTTGTCGTTGAAGAGAATAAAAGAATCCGTCGTGTAAACTTACGCCATCTGCAGGCTGAGATGGTGTTGGCGTGACCCGGATGTGACATTTGCCAAGCTGATGACATATCGCGATATTAATTGTGAGATTTCCTTACCATCTTTGCTCTTCGCAGAAGGGCACTGTGCGGCCGAACAGCGTAAGGAGTGGACTCCTTGGTAGACGTTTCGACCAGTGTTTCGCCCGATTTTACTACAAAGGTGTGAGGAATGTTTTCTTGGCACACCATGGGTCCTCTGAAATCGGTAGACATTTGAACAGAAGGGCTTACCTATGTATTGTGACCGAGTGCATCCCTTCATGCAGCTGCTTAAATTATGGCAGAAGGACACTTTCAACAAGACAAGAAACCCTGCCGCAAGGGTTGTATAATCACGGATTTGTTCCAGTATCAAGACAGCAAATTTTCAATGTTTCCCTGGCCTTCACAGTCCCCAGATCTTAATCCTATAGAACATCCCTGGGTAAAGGTATAAAACAGCAGTTTAGAACATGTCAGTCCCTCCATGTAATTTGAGAGAAAATATCCTATGAAGATTGGACCAAGATTCCTGCCGAGTATTTTCAGCACATAGTGCTGTGCCAGAAAGAATTGCTGCAGTTCTGGAGGCCAAAGAAGGTCCAACATGCTATTAAATGGGTGTACTTAAGCCAGATACACTGTGTCCTATAATAGGATGTTGCTGGAACGTATGTGGATGTTGTTGGAATGGCCGCAGAGTTGCAGCAGCAGTACAGGTAGTCTGTGATCCTTTCCCCCATCCGAGTGAGTTTGCCCTGTTACACGGGGTCGAGTTATGATGTGAATGTTCAATTACACAGGATGGATTGTGGGCGACGGAACCGAACGGCCTTCAGGATTCAAGTAGAGAAAGGTGAAACTTCTCCAGCCTTTGAGTTAATCACAGGACTATTGCATAGCAATTAGGGATAACAGAACAGCTTTCGGGGGGTTTGGGTGGGGTGCCTTATCCGCCCCTTTAACAGAGTAGTCACAATTCAAATTTCCCTTGTTCCATTGTTTACAAGGCATTATACATGTGGTTTATTTATAGTGCACGGGGTAATATGCAGCGAGTCTGGTCTGTCTGCTTTGGAAGAGAAACATTTGGCCAAAAGAGCAAGACACAGCCAGGAGGATGATTGGTAAGAGCAGATCATAATATGCACCTTAAAGCTGTACACTACAGCTAGGTCCTGTTCCATGACTGCATATATAAATTTACTACTGACATTGTCATTTGTATCTGGCCATTTACAGTGCACTCTTGCTCAATGCAGCACTTGAAGCTGATTTTCCATTGTGTAGTTATTATGTTCAAGAGATGTTTGACCCGGTCAGGGTGACACACTTTAGTGAGGGCAGCAGTATCCTAGAGGACACTACAGACAGTGACGGAGACATCTCAGAGCGCGAGGTGAGAGGTTGAGTTTTTTGTTACTCTCTCTACGACATACTTTTCATGCCAGGTACTATTGTCCAGTTCAGCCCAATTTAATTTACTGCCTTGTATTATCATATATAAATTGCTGAACGATATATATATATATATATATATATATATATATATATATATATATATATATATATATATATATATAGAGGTTGGAAATTGGTTGTGTAAAAATGAATTGTGATTGTTAAGCCACACAGATGTAAGTGGACATCAAGGGAAAAAATAGTGTGGGTGCCAAGTATGGTGATTGTATCTTTAAAGCTGTAGGAAATGTTACTTTCAGAATGTTTGTGAGATAAAAAAAAAAAAAAAGATATAATTACTATCCATGGTGGAATTGAATGTGTTGCAGACAACATAGGCAGGGATTAGACTGAAAAATATCAGAGTATTCTTAGTGCCGTTTATTGCTGTTGTCAGAGGTTATGCAGCCATATCCTCCCTAGCAAGTATGGCTTCTTCTTCTAACTGTTTGGCCACCTGCAGACACAAGTACCGTGTTGAGCAATATTTAATTACATCTACTCCAAATGCATATTTAATTGCATTGTTAGTATTTATGCAAAACAAGTGTTAGGATTGCCCTGCTCCATTGCAGACTTTCTCACTCTAGCAAATGCGGCTTCCACCTCCTCAATCAGTTGATCCGCATCATTTTCATAGGAAACATCATTAGTAAAAGATGTTTGAGGAACAATCTTAAAATTCACATCTGGATCTCGCATCTTTCTGTAAGAATCCAGTGTCAACTGCAACTATGAGGAGAAACAGTGTTAAGCAATATTTAATTACATCTACTTGAAATGCATAGTTCATAGCATTGTGAGAATTTGTGGAAAACAAGTGTTAGGATTGCTCTGCTCCACTGCAGACTTTCTCACTCTAGCAAAGATGGCTTCCACGTCCTCAATATATTTATCCCAGTCATTGTCATGGAAAATCTGAGTCTTTTCAGGAAACATCATGACATTCATATGTGGAGGTTCTGTCTTTTTGGAAGAGTCCAGTTCCACCTGTAGATATGAGTAGAAATATTGTTGACCAGTATTTAAATACATTTAATTGAAATATGACTTTAATTACATTTTGATACATTTGTAATTTATCATTTGTATTGGACTGGAAAGGAAACAAATACAATTTTTTATCGCATATCCATTATCACATAGCCTGCAGGCCTAATGATGTAAAAATGTGCCCCCAAATGTTCAACAGAAATAACAGGACCTGACACACTAAGGTACCGTAGACCCATTCAAATTGTGCTATTGGAACAATAAATTCCAATGCATTCAGTCATTTTAGCTAGTGTTGATTTTGATTCTCGCCACAATTATACTAATAATCAGCGTTACAACTCAGCATGCAAAGTCACCGAACAGTCGACTGTTAATTCTATAGTAAGGAGAATGTAAAACAAACAAACAAAAAACCCACCAACAGTATTTTTTTTCCTGTAACTGACAAAGATTACGTATGCTAAATGTATGTGTCCTAAATATATTCTAAATACATTTACATTAGTGGTTTTAATTAATTTCTCCAACATTTGTTGAAATGCATTTGTAATTTATATTCAGAGACATTTCAGTGTACTTAAGTACAAGCATTAAATTAGCATCACTGTTCACCATAGCTGTTTTTCCATTTTTTGTGGCTTTTGTCCCTTGCCTCAGTATGGCTTTAAATCATTTGTCTTGGTTCTACTTTACTTACTATGGCTGATTCAGTTGTCTGAGTAGTCAAGTCATTCTTCGTTAAATGGTTTGTTCTAGTGTCTGTTTAAAAAGTAACAGAAAATGTCTTATTAGCATTGTATAGATACTTAGAACACTTCTACGTAGATCTCTCTCTCTCTCAGACACACACACAGTTCATCCAAGTGGTGGCTGTGGTCAGAACTTACCCTTAAAGAAGTCATCATCTGAGGTGGAGTTCCTTCTATTAACACCCTTCCGACAACAGCAAGTGAAGAATAGCACAAGTTGTGTGAATGTTCTGGCAGGGATCTGGGCTCGTGTCTTTTCATTTTTCTTTTTCCTATATTGACCAAATATCCCATGGTTTTCCTTTTCATACTTCTCAGAAGGAACAGGTTCCTTGCATCTTGGATTACAGTAGTAACTACTGGACTGACCCATAATAAATTTTGTTTTGAAAATCCAACTAACCGGCACTACTTGATAACAGAAGAGATCGTTTGGGTAAAACAGAAATGTGATCGGTAGACTAAAATTGGTTCACAGAAATTGCTCATTTGAAAAATCTGTTCTTTGACTACATCATAATTGCATAATTGATGCGGATGCATTATGACATCGCACGTCACGTCTGCAATAGATTTAGATTTACACCAACTTTAAAGAGAAAATGATGATTAGCAAATGTAGTTGCTAGTGATTGTCTAGTGATTGCAAGCAACGACTATTCGTGCTCTGCATTCTTGCGTATTTATTTATGCTAGGCTGTACATAACGCAGCCTTAAAAACATGGGATAGAAATCCCCATGTAACACAATTCTGTCCAAATACATGGCTAGCTAGCAAGTTATTTTACAATCCCATTTAGCACATATATCGCCGCGAATGTCCTGAACAAAACACGCTGTACCTAATCCCCATAAATGACATATCTCTCACTGAATAAAAACTTGTATGCTTCAACAGTATACAGTGGGAGAAATGGCGATCACCTTTAAAAGGATTTCTTACTGTAGGCCTATTATAAACAACATGGAGGAAATTAAAATAAAAATACTTCAGTTAGACCGTGGACACAGGCTGCTAATAAGTCAAGTAAATGAAACTGGATGGACTGCTTAATTATGTAACAACACAACATTTATGGTGACGAGGATGTTTCACACATACACTCTTAAGTGATGCTGACCTCAATATCCACATTTCACATTGTTACTGTACCACTGTAGATGAACCTAAACCTCACATTCTCGTCACGTTGATAAGCTTTTTGAAAGTTCCGCTCTGCACGTCTCTGAAAAGCAGGCGAGTTCATCTCCTGGAAACATAAAAGCATGACACTAATGTAAATCTTTCACTTTGTTCTTATATGCGAGTTGTCAATAATTCAAAATTCTTGTTAAAACTGTGGAACTCTGTTGCAGCTCACTCTCTCTGTTTTGCATTGCCAGATCGCTGAACAGGAGCATGTCCGGCTTTGACACACGTGCCCTGCGCTGACCAGTACCGCCAGCAACCACAACACGTGGAGACGTAATCCTCTTTAACTACTTGTCCTTCCTCCATGTATATACACTCAAAACTCCAGTTTAGAGTGGTCAATGGCACTTACGCCAGCACACTGTACCGGTTTGATCACCTGTAGTCAGAGATGCACGGACCCGTTGGTGCGTACGCGTAACTCGGAGCGGGTGCTGCTCTCCAAGGTTATGCTGCTGCTTACTGTCACTCTCTCACGAGCACAAGTCCTCGTCTACTTTAACAAGGCTAAGTCACTGATAATGTAATAACAAACATGTTTGACAAAATACTAGGTCATGGTTTGCAGTCTAAAGTCCTTCTGACTTGCTGAGAGTTAGCCTGATTTGATTTAGCTTGTTCTTAACCTTTGTTTAGTATGTTACATAAAAGCTCATGGAAATATTTCA
The DNA here is from genome assembly GCF_041902795.1 of Electrophorus electricus. Classification (NCBI taxonomy): domain Eukaryota; kingdom Metazoa; phylum Chordata; class Actinopteri; order Gymnotiformes; family Gymnotidae; genus Electrophorus; species Electrophorus electricus. The sequence goes on along the minus strand of NW_027658391.1, from coordinate 122,909 downwards.
GATGTAACATAAATGTACCTGACCATTTTCACTGAAAGAGACTGGTAGCTACAGGATTACATGAAGCTACAATCAGAATCGATTTCTAGTCACCGAGCATTATTGTTGTGAATAATTAGAATTTAAATTAATTCATATTTTGTTAATTATGTAAATAAGTTACAATCTTGGAAGATAGTTTGTATTCTGTTTCTATATGACAGTTATATATTTTTTTGTTTGTTTGTTTGTTTTCTTAGTGTAAATCATGATCTTATAGTTTGTTTTCTAAGTGTGTTTCCAAATTGCCTTTGACTGCTGTATGCCTAATTGCAGCATTTAACCCCTCATTTCGTCTCTAATTTTTGACATGTACTCTTGTCTTGCATAAGTGGAAAGTCGATCAGCCCCCGTTTAAAAATGGTGAGCTTTTACTGTCACGTTAATAACATCACGCACGCGCACACCTAATGCTTTGACTGTCCTGCACTTTAAATATCTTCTGCACATAATGGAGGGTGTGCATAGTTATCAGTTCCCTTCGTGCAAAAGGGTTGTCTTAGGTTACTGTAAAGTCTAACGCACATTTGGAATCCTTTCTTTTGCTGAGATGTTACTAGCTCACATGATACTCAAAAATGAGCACAATCATCGAAATGCGGACATCATTGGGTACAGGGGTGCCTAGCCATAGTCATGAATAACTGAATATAAAAGGCTGAACAATCTACTATAAGCAATTGCATATTTCATTAGGTTTTTTTTTTTTTAATAGGCTGTAGTAACTTCAGGAGCTCAGGCAGGGGAACATTAATATTTATGAGTGGCTATGCCACACCCACTGAAATAAAAGCTGAGGATGTCATTGCAGAGGTAGGAGAAGCCAGAGCAGAATATTACAGAATATTACATTATTACATTGATTGAATAGTGGCTCTGTCTGCCCTGGGGGTATTATTGAAACCCAAAGGCTGAAAGGATGGGGAGAGAGAGAGAGAGAGAGAGAGAGAGAGAGCATGTGTGAACATATTCTTGTCACTGTACGGCTCCTCCCCCCAAACGTCTCCCCGTGTGTGTTTGCTTGTGTGTGTGTGTGTGTGTGTGTTCATCCGTGTGGCCACGCCCCTTTGTGTTTCACGCCTGCTCTTCGTTGTGTTGTTATTGTTTGCGTATATAAGTCCTTTGTGTAAACATTAACGTTGTCAGTGTTTGATCCCACGATAGCCTTAGTGCTACGTTGTCTTCCATGTCTCTAAATAAACATCGCTGTATGCATCACGGCTCCTCTTTTGTATCCTGCCAAGCCTCCCTGCGTTACAATTATGATCAAATTTGATAAAATACTAGGTCATAGTTTGCAGTCTGAAGTATTTTTGACCTGCTGAGAGTTAGCCTGATTTGATTTAGCCTGTTCCTAACCTTTGTTTAGTATGTTGCGTAAAAGCTCATGGAAATATTTCAGATGTAACATACATGTAATTGACCTAGTAGAGCAAAATTACAGAATTGTAAGGAAGAAGTGACATTCTTGGGGCATATCATTAAGGGAAATACACACGGGCTGTCTCAAAACTGAGCACAAGCCATAATTTTGCTACCTAAACCATAGTGGCATACTCCCCTCTTACTGTTTTAGTCCCACACGCAGTACACCAAATACTGCAGGACCAAAGAGTGTCACACTTATCAGCCCAATGGTAGCTGAGATACCACACTACCCTCTTAGATATGCCTAATATAACTGTCAAAAGGTGTATAACACTGAACCCAGCTACACTCCTTCCTACGGAGGAGGATGGAGATCCACAAGACTGCACAGCAGTCTTAGCTTAAGTATGTACACCGCAGGTTGATCTCTTTGAAGAAGCCATAAGTAACCCAGACCTATGCCTCTATGTGGACGGGTCAGCAAGCAGGGACGACACAGGGGTCAATAGGGCGGCATACGCGGCAGTAACAGATCATGAAATACTTGAAACAGAAGTATTACCGTCCTCCTATTCAGCGCAGGCTGCTGAACCAGTAGCACTGACGGAAGCATGCCAATTAGCTGCAGACAAAACTGTTAATGATTTTGGAGCCATATGGAAACATAGGCAATTCCTGACAAGCTCGGGTAAATATATTAGACATCACCATCTTGCTAGAAGCCATTTTGCTGCCAAAGACAATTGCAGTTGTTAAGTGTGCAGCTCACAGGACTACAGAAGACCAAATCAGCAAGGGGAATAATTTTGTAGATAGAGTAACAAAGGCAGCTGCAACTAACACCGCTGTGCAAGCAATACAGGAAACCGCTGCTACCCCGCATGCCACATTACGGGAGATTCAGTCAGGGGCTACCGCCACCGAACGCACCAGGTGGAGACAACTAGACTGCGCAGTGTACGATGGTGCTTGGACACACACACCTACGGGCAAACCTTGCCTAGCCAAATCATACATGCAGGGCCTAATCAGAATTGCTCATGGGCGTAGCCATATGAGCAAAGGGGGAATCGTGGACAGCATATTAAAGTTGCGCCAGAACTCACAATACTTACCCAAAACTTTTGTTCCAGCTGTCTTGTTTGTGCGCAGCACTCCCCAAAGGGAACCAAGCACGGTGGACAGGACCACACCAAGTCCTGTTAACAACCCACACTGCTGTCAAAATAGAAGGACGAGGAACCTGGGTACATCACACACACTGTAAGAAGGCTCCGACACCAGCCCCAACCCCAAGCAGCAGCACCCCAACAGACTAGGTCGGAACTGTGTTGAGTAGGGTGTTAAAGGCAAGGCCTACCCTTTCGACACTCGGAACCGTCAACCTCTCGCCTCTTGCTGATCCTGCCGACTACACCAATTTCTGTGGTGGAATTTTGAATAAACAGCAAGTCAGACGTGATTAAAAGAGTAATTTAATAAAGAAAATAAGGCATACAAAACACAGCTGTGTGAGAGCTAATGCTCTAAGCAAAAGTTCTAAAGGGGTAGACTGGCTCTGCTCCTTATACCTAAACTTCACATCCTGGAAGGGATGTCCTGTCATCCTGTATACCCATTTCCTGCTCCTTGTTGCACTAAGCACTTCTGCACACATCAGGATGCTCTGTTCCACCAGGACAGACACAGTTTGCTAGATCCTCTTTATCAGGATTAGTCGCACGACACATGCAAGATCACGAAGCAGCTGATTCAGCAGTCGTTTTGTTCACACAATATACAAAGACAGAATGTGCAGACTAAACTATTCATATAGGATTACATAGAGAAAGGATTAACATGATTATATATGAATCACATGATAATACATGATCGAATAATAATTTCCATTCACACTAGAAACAGACCTCCAGGCCCAAGAGGTCACACAGTCAGGCCCAGCAAAGTAGCTCTGGGCCTGGGCACACTTCATGCAGTTTGACCCTTTGAATAATACTACAACCAGACTTCCAGGCCCAATAGGTCACACAGTCGTACCCAACAAAGTAGTGCTGGGACAGGGCACACTTCATGCACTTTGTGCGTTTAAATAATACTACAGCCAGATTTCCAAGCCCAAGAGGTCACACAGTCATGCCCAGCTAAGTAGCTCTGGGCCTGGGCACAATTCACGCAGTTTGACCCTTTAAATAAAACTAGAAACAGACTTCCTGGCCCAAGAGGTCACACAGTCATACTCAGCAAGGTTGCTTTAAACCTGGGCACACTTCACGCAGTTTGACCATTTAAATAAAACTAGAAACAGACTTCCAGGCCCAAGAGGTCACACAGTCATGCCCAGCAAAGTAGCTCTGGGCCTGGGCACACTTCACGCAGTTTGACCCTTTAGATAATACTACAACCAGACTTCCAGGCCCAAGAGGTCACACAGTCATGCCCAGCAAAGTAGCTCTGGGCCTGGGCACACTTGACGCAGTTTGACCCTTTAAGTAATACTAAAACCAGACTTCCAGGCCCAAGAGGTCACACAGTCATGCCCAGCAAAGAAGCTCTGGGCCTGGGCACACTTCATGCAGTTTGATCCTTTAAATAAAACTAGAAACAGACTTCCAGGCCCAATAGGTCACACAGTCATGCCCAGCAAAGTAGCTCTGGGCCTGGGCACACTTCACGCAGTTTGACCCTTTAGATAATACTACAACCAGACTTCCAGGCCCAAGAGGCCACACAGTCATGCCCAGCAAAGTAGCTCTGGGCCTGGGCACACTTCACGCAGTTTGACCATTTAAATAAAACTAGAAACAGACTTCCAGGCCCAAGAGGTCACACAGTCATGCCCAGCAAAGTAGCTCTGGGCCTGCGCACACTTCACGCAGTTTGACCCTTTAGATAATACTACAACCAGACTTCCAGGCCCAAGAGGTCACACATTCATGCCCAGCAAAGTAGCTCTGGGCCTGCGCACACTTCACGCAGTTTGACCGTTTAAACAAAACTAGAAACAGACTTCCTGGCCCAAGAGGTCACACAGTCATACTCAGCAAGGTTGCTTTAAACCTGGGCACACTTCACGCAGTTTGACCATTTAAATAAAACTAGAAACAGACTTCCAGGCCCAAGAGGTCACACAGTCATGCCCAGCAAAGTAGCTCTGGGCCTGCGCACACTTCACGCAGTTTGACCCTTTGACCATTTTTGGCAGATTTCACCACGTTATTACGAACGTGGATACGTTATCTTAGAATTATAAGCAGTGTGAGATGTGAAGCTAAGTGAAGCACATGTGCAGAATTTCTAACAATAGCCTGTTTTGTATAGCCTGGCTAACTGACCAATCAGTGAAATGAAATGTGGTTGCTGAGCCTGTTGCAGCTGGGTCAATTTAATTTGGTTTCATTGTGTTTAATTTTAAACTCAGCTGCGTGCCATAAGACACAAGTTTATCTGAGCATTTTTTGTTTTAATGCCGACTTAACCTAGCCATGTTTTACAGTTATCTTGAAATAATTAAGGTTCATCGCTAGAGGGTGCTGTTCATCTTTTTTTTCTTTTTCTTTTTTGTATTATTGATCAGGAAAAAACTATAAAATAGATGAAGTGGACGCAAACCTTGCCTAGCCAAATCATACATGCAGGGCCTAATCAGAATTGCTCATGGGCGTAGCCATATGAGCAAAGGGGGAATCGTGGACAGCATATTAATGTTGCGCCAGAACTCACAATACTTACCCAAAACTTTTGTTCCAGCTGTCTTGTTTGTGCGCAGCACTCCCCAAAGGGAACCAAGCACGGTGGACAGGACCACACCAAGTCCTGTTAACAACCCACACTGCTGTCAAAATAGAAGGACGAGGAACCTGGGTACATCACACACACTGTAAGAAGGCTCCGACACCAGCCCCAACCCCAAGCAGCAGCACCCCAACAGACTAGGTCGGAACTGTGTTGAGTAGGGTGTTAAAGGCAAGGCCTACCCTTTCGACACTCGGAACCGTCAACCTCTCGCCTCTTGCTGATCCTGCCGACTACACCAATTTCTGTGGTGGAATTTTGAATAAACAGCAAGTCAGACGTGATTAAAAGAGTAATTTAATAAAGAAAATAAGGCATACAAAACACAGCTGTGTGAGAGCTAATGCTCTAAGCAAAAGTTCTAAAGGGGTAGACTGGCTCTGCTCCTTATACCTAAACTTCACATCCTGGAAGGGATGTCCTGTCATCCTGTATACCCATTTCCTGCTCCTTGTTGCACTAAGCACTTCTGCACATATCAGGATGCTCTGTTCCACCAGGACAGACACAGTTTGCTAGATCCTCTTTATCAGGATTAGTCGCACGACACATGCAAGATCACGAAGCAGCTGATTCAGCAGTCGTTTTGTTCACACAATATACAAAGACAGAATGTGCAGACTAAACTATTCATATAGGATTACATAGAGAAAGGATTAACATGATTATATATGAATCACATGATAATACATGATCGAATAATAATTTCCATTCACACTAGAAACAGACCTCCAGGCCCAAGAGGTCACACAGTCAGGCCCAGCAAAGTAGCTCTGGGCCTGGGCACACTTCATGCAGTTTGACCCTTTGAATAATACTACAACCAGACTTCCAGGCCCAATAGGTCACACAGTCGTGCCCAACAAAGTAGTGCTGGGACAGGGCACACTTCATGCACTTTGTGCGTTTAAATAATACTACAGCCAGATTTCCAAGCCCAAGAGGTCACACAGTCATGCCCAGCTAAGTAGCTCTGGGCCTGGGCACAATTCACGCAGTTTGACCCTTTAAATAAAACTAGAAACAGACTTCCTGGCCCAAGAGGTCACACAGTCATACTCAGCAAGGTTGCTTTAAACCTGGGCACACTTCACGCAGTTTGACCATTTAAATAAAACTAGAAACAGACTTCCAGGCCCAAGAGGTCACACAGTCATGCCCAGCAAAGTAGCTCTGGGCCTGGGCACACTTCACGCAGTTTGACCCTTTAGATAATACTACAACCAGACTTCCAGGCCCAAGAGGTCACACAGTCATGCCCAGCAAAGTAGCTCTGGGCCTGGGCACACTTGACGCAGTTTGACCCTTTAAATAATACTAAAACCAGACTTCCAGGCCCAAGAGGTCACACAGTCATGCCCAGCAAAGAAGCTCTGGGCCTGGGCACACTTCATGCAGTTTGATCCTTTAAATAAAACTAGAAACAGACTTCCTGGCCCAAGAGGTCACACAGTCATGCCCAGCAAAGTAGCTCTGGGCCTGGGCACACTTCACGCAGTTTGACCATTTAAATAAAACTAGAAACAGACTTCCAGGCCCAAGAGGTCACACAGTCATGCCCAGCAAAGTAGCTCTGGGCCTGGGCACACTTCACGCAGTTTGACCCTTTAGATAATACTACAACCAGACTTCCAGGCCCAAGAGGCCACACAGTCATGCCCAGCAAAGTAGCTCTGGGCCTGGGCACACTTGACGCAGTTTGACCCTTTAAATAATACTAAAACCAGACTTCCAGGCCCAAGAGGTCACACAGTCAGGCCCAGCAAAGTAGCTCTGGGCCTGGGCACACTTCACGCAGTTTGACCATTTAAATAAAACTAGAAACAGACTTCCAGGCCCAAGAGGTCACACAGTCATGCCCAGCAAAGTAGCTCTGGGCCTGCGCACACTTCACGCAGTTTGACCCTTTAGATAATACTACAACCAGACTTCCAGGCCCAAGAGGTCACACAGTCATGCCCAGCAAAGTAGCTCTGGGCCTGCGCACACTTCACGCAGTTTGACCGTTTAAACAAAACTAGAAACAGACTTCCTGGCCCAAGAGGTCACACAGTCATACTCAGCAAGGTTGCTTTAAACCTGGGCACACTTCACGCAGTTTGACCATTTAAATAAAACTAGAAACAGACTTCCAGGCCCAAGAGGTCACACAGTCATGCCCAGCAAAGTAGCTCTGGGCCTGGGCACACTTCACGCAGTTTGACCCTTTAGATAATACTACAACCAGACTTCCAGGCCCAAGAGGTCACACAGTCATGCCCAGCAAAGTTGCTCTGGGCCTGGGCACACTTGACGCAGTTTGACCCTTTAAATAATACTAAAGCCAGACTTCCAGGCCCAAGAGGTCACACAGTCAGGCCCAGCAAAGAAGCTCTGGGCCTGGGCACACTTCACGCAGTTTGACCCTTTAGATAATACTACAACCAGACTTCCAGGCCCAAGAGGCCACACAGTCATGCCCAGCAAAGTAGCTCTGGGCCTGGGCACACTTGACGCAGTTTGACCATTTAAATAAAACTAGAAACAGACTTCCAGGCCCAAGAGGTCACACAGTCATGCCCAGCAAAGTAGCTCTGGGCCTGCGCACACTTCACGCAGTTTGACCCTTTAGATAATACTACAACCAGACTTCCAGGCCCAAGAGGTCACACATTCATGCCCAGCAAAGTAGCTCTGGGCCTGCGCACACTTCACGCAGTTTGACCGTTTAAACAAAACTAGAAACAGACTTCCTGGCCCAAGAGGTCACACAGTCATACTCAGCAAGGTTGCTTTAAACCTGGGCACACTTCACGCAGTTTGACCATTTAAATAAAACTAGAAACAGACTTCCAGGCCCAAGAGGTCACACAGTCATGCCCAGCAAAGTAGCTCTGGGCCTGCGCACACTTCACGCAGTTTGACCCTTTGACCATTTTTGGCAGATTTCACCACGTTATTACGAACGTGGATACGTTATCTTAGAATTATAAGCAGTGTGAGATGTGAAGCTAAGTGAAGCACATGTGCAGAATTTCTAACAATAGCCTGTTTTGTATAGCCTGGCTAACTGACCAATCAGTGAAATGAAATGTGGTTGCTGAGCCTGTTGCAGCTGGGTCAATTTAATTTGGTTTCATTGTGTTTAATTTTAAACTCAGCTGCGTGCCATAAGACACAAGTTTATCTGAGCATTTTTTGTTTTAATGCCGACTTAACCTAGCCATGTTTTACAGTTATCTTGAAATAATTAAGGTTCATCGCTAGAGGGTGCTGTTCATCTTTTTTTTCTTTTTCTTTTTTGTATTATTGATCAGGAAAAAACTATAAAATAGATGAAGTGGACGCAAACCTTGCCTAGCCAAATCATACATGCAGGGCCTAATCAGAATTGCTCATGGGCGTAGCCATATGAGCAAAGGGGGAATCGTGGACAGCATATTAATGTTGCGCCAGAACTCACAATACTTACCCAAAACTTTTGTTCCAGCTGTCTTGTTTGTGCGCAGCACTCCCCAAAGGGAACCAAGCACGGTGGACAGGACCACACCAAGTCCTGTTAACAACCCACACTGCTGTCAAAATAGAAGGACGAGGAACCTGGGTACATCACACACACTGTAAGAAGGCTCCGACACCAGCCCCAACCCCAAGCAGCAGCACCCCAACAGACTAGGTCGGAACTGTGTTGAGTAGGGTGTTAAAGGCAAGGCCTACCCTTTCGACACTCGGAACCGTCAACCTCTCGCCTCTTGCTGATCCTGCCGACTACACCAATTTCTGTGGTGGAATTTTGAATAAACAGCAAGTCAGACGTGATTAAAAGAGTAATTTAATAAAGAAAATAAGGCATACAAAACACAGCTGTGTGAGAGCTAATGCTCTAAGCAAAAGTTCTAAAGGGGTAGACTGGCTCTGCTCCTTATACCTAAACTTCACATCCTGGAAGGGATGTCCTGTCATCCTGTATACCCATTTCCTGCTCCTTGTTGCACTAAGCACTTCTGCACATATCAGGATGCTCTGTTCCACCAGGACAGACACAGTTTGCTAGATCCTCTTTATCAGGATTAGTCGCACGACACATGCAAGATCACGAAGCAGCTGATTCAGCAGTCGTTTTGTTCACACAATATACAAAGACAGAATGTGCAGACTAAACTATTCATATAGGATTACATAGAGAAAGGATTAACATGATTATATATGAATCACATGATAATACATGATCGAATAATAATTTCCATTCACACTAGAAACAGACCTCCAGGCCCAAGAGGTCACACAGTCAGGCCCAGCAAAGTAGCTCTGGGCCTGGGCACACTTCATGCAGTTTGACCCTTTGAATAATACTACAACCAGACTTCCAGGCCCAATAGGTCACACAGTCGTGCCCAACAAAGTAGTGCTGGGACAGGGCACACTTCATGCACTTTGTGCGTTTAAATAATACTACAGCCAGATTTCCAAGCCCAAGAGGTCACACAGTCATGCCCAGCTAAGTAGCTCTGGGCCTGGGCACAATTCACGCAGTTTGACCCTTTAAATAAAACTAGAAACAGACTTCCTGGCCCAAGAGGTCACACAGTCATACTCAGCAAGGTTGCTTTAAACCTGGGCACACTTCACGCAGTTTGACCATTTAAATAAAACTAGAAACAGACTTCCAGGCCCAAGAGGTCACACAGTCATGCCCAGCAAAGTAGCTCTGGGCCTGGGCACACTTCACGCAGTTTGACCCTTTAGATAATACTACAACCAGACTTCCAGGCCCAAGAGGTCACACAGTCATGCCCAGCAAAGTAGCTCTGGGCCTGGGCACACTTGACGCAGTTTGACCCTTTAAATAATACTAAAACCAGACTTCCAGGCCCAAGAGGTCACACAGTCATGCCCAGCAAAGAAGCTCTGGGCCTGGGCACACTTCATGCAGTTTGATCCTTTAAATAAAACTAGAAACAGACTTCCTGGCCCAAGAGGTCACACAGTCATGCCCAGCAAAGTAGCTCTGGGCCTGGGCACACTTCACGCAGTTTGACCATTTAAATAAAACTAGAAACAGACTTCCAGGCCCAAGAGGTCACACAGTCATGCCCAGCAAAGTAGCTCTGGGCCTGGGCACACTTCACGCAGTTTGACCCTTTAGATAATACTACAACCAGACTTCCAGGCCCAAGAGGCCACACAGTCATGCCCAGCAAAGTAGCTCTGGGCCTGGGCACACTTGACGCAGTTTGACCCTTTAAATAATACTAAAACCAGACTTCCAGGCCCAAGAGGTCACACAGTCAGGCCCAGCAAAGTAGCTCTGGGCCTGGGCACACTTCACGCAGTTTGACCATTTAAATAAAACTAGAAACAGACTTCCAGGCCCAAGAGGTCACACAGTCATGCCCAGCAAAGTAGCTCTGGGCCTGCGCACACTTCACGCAGTTTGACCCTTTAGATAATACTACAACCAGACTTCCAGGCCCAAGAGGTCACACAGTCATGCCCAGCAAAGTAGCTCTGGGCCTGCGCACACTTCACGCAGTTTGACCGTTTAAACAAAACTAGAAACAGACTTCCTGGCCCAAGAGGTCACACAGTCATACTCAGCAAGGTTGCTTTAAACCTGGGCACACTTCACGCAGTTTGACCATTTAAATAAAACTAGAAACAGACTTCCAGGCCCAAGAGGTCACACAGTCATGCCCAGCAAAGTAGCTCTGGGCCTGGGCACACTTCACGCAGTTTGACCCTTTAGATAATACTACAACCAGACTTCCAGGCCCAAGAGGTCACACAGTCATGCCCAGCAAAGTTGCTCTGGGCCTGGGCACACTTGACGCAGTTTGACCCTTTAAATAATACTAAAGCCAGACTTCCAGGCCCAAGAGGTCACACAGTCAGGCCCAGCAAAGAAGCTCTGGGCCTGCGCACACTTCACGCAGTTTGACCGTTTAAATAAAACTAGAAACAGACTTCCTGGCCCAAGAGGTCACACAGTCATGCCCAGCAAGGTTGTTTTAAACGTGGGCACACTTCAGACCGTTTCACTCTTTAAATCATTCAAAGCACCACATTTCAAGGCCCAAGAGGTCATAGAATCATGCTCATCAAAATAGCTCTGGGCCTGGGCACACTTCACGCAGTTTGACCATTTAAATAAAACTAGGACCAGACTTCCAGACCCAAGAGGTCACACAGTCATGCCCAGCAATGTAGCTCTGGGCCTTGGAACACTTTATGCAGTTTGACCCTTTAAATAATACTACAACCAGACTTCCAGGCCCAAGAGGTCACACAGTCATGCCCAGCAAAGTAGCTCTGGGCCTGGGCACACTTCACGCAGTTTGACCCTTTGACCATTTTTGGCAGATTTCACCACGTTATTACGAACGTGGATACGTTATCTTAGAATTATAAGCAGTGTGAGATGTGAAGCTAAGTGAAGCACATGTGCAGAATTTCTAACAATAGCCTGTTTTGTATAGCCTGGCTAACTGACCAATCAGTGAAATGAAATGTGGTTGCTGAGCCTGTTGCAGCTGGGTCAATTTAATTTGATTTCATTGTGTTTAATTTTAAACTCAGCTGCGTGCCATAAGACACAAGTTTATCTGAGCATTTTTTGTTTTAATGCCGGCTTAACCTAGCCATGTTTTACAGTTATCTTGAAATAATTAAGGTTCATCGCTAGAGGGTGCTGTTCATCTTTTTTTTCTTTTTCTTTTTTGTATTATTGATCAGGAAAAAACTATAAAATAGATGAAGTGGACGTTTTCTATGTATCATATGGAATTTGAGTAGATGAGTGAATGTTACTATGTAAATGTATAAGAATTTGTGGATAAGATTATTATGAGATTATTTATAATCAAACGACTACACTGTACAACCACATCTTCCTTTTATTTACATATTATACAGATATTTACAGATATTTATATTTTACTTACAGAGCAGCTCCTCATTGGTTCGGCTCAGAAGCTTCTTTTCGATGTCCTCTTTCTCCAGGTACTCCTGCAGGTTAGGCATCTCCTCCGCCAACCGCCTGAGGGCAGAAGAGACGTGGTGTGACGCGTAGCCTGCTGTTAAAGGCTACAGATATAGTACATCTGTGAGGCTAACAGCGCTTATTATATGAAGCCTTATAGAGGTCATATGGAATGATCTCATTCGATCAACCCTAATGTAACCCTTACAAACTTTCATGAACTCATTTGAATAACACTACCATAGCCCTTAAGAATTTTCCTAAAATGTTTTAGGATGTTCTGAACAGAGTATCTCTTAAAGGTTAAATCCCTTGCAGGTCTTAGTCCTGCTCATCCCACATGCTGATGTGTGAGTGAAACAGTGCATAGGTGTAGAGACCTGGACTTGGCGAGATGCAGGCCTATCCTCTCAGTCTGGTGCTATTCTGTTACTAGAGGACCTGAACACGCTTCTCCAACAGCACGTTCTTCTGGGCCTGATGACAACACGCACACACATGCACCCGCACACACACGGGCACACATACAGACATACAGATACTGTTTAATTTCTTCACATCTGTAGATACACTAGCATAAGTTGATATATACGTTTATGAGTTTGATTATGAGCTGATTTCAACTTGACAGGTACAGAGTATATAGTATACATAGAGAGTGCATAGTTTTACCAGGTTGAGTGCTATAGATTCTTGTGATGAAATTTGACAAACCCAGCGATATGAAGAAAACAAGTACTGGGTTAGTCCCTTAAAGGTTTAAAGGAGTCTCCCTTAAAGGTCTTAGTCCTGCTCATACCACATGCTGATGTGTGAGTGAAACAGTGCAGAGGTGTAGAGACCTGGACTTGGCGACATGCAGGTCTTTCCTGGCAATTAGTGCTGCATTCTGCTGCAGGAACCAGAACATGCTTCTCCCCACACACACACACGGGCACACATACAGGTGCGCACATATACACAGATACACATTCTGTTTAATTTCTTCACATCTGCAGACTAGAGTAAGCTGAGGGTATAGTGTTAAACCAGGTACTACATAAACAGTATATAGTATATATACAGAGGATATAGTGTTAAACCAGGAACTACATACAGAGTATATAGTATACATACAGAGTATATAGTTTTACCAAAAGATCGTGCTGATCTTTGATCTCCTGGTTCTTCATCTCCAGCACCACTTTCAGACTCATAATGTTCTCCTCTATGGGCTGGTTTAACACACACACACACACACACAAACGTGCACACGCACACACACGCACACACGCACACACACACGAATCATCACTACAGCCAGTACAATGGAAAGGTGGGAATGTGTACTGAATGTGTACTGACGTTATATGTGAAAGGTGGAGGTACTGGTGGATGTGTACTGACACTATAAGGGATCTCTACCTGCAGTGACAGTCTGAGCTTCTCAAGTTCTTCCTCCAGAGATTTCTTCTCCTGTTCACAGGCCATTTTCATATCTGCCAGAGCAAGTATCATTACTGCTGGATATATATATATATATATATATATATATATATATATATATATATATTGCATTTCCATAGTACTTACTCTTGATGGACCTGTTATGCTCCTCCTCCTCCTGCTGTTTCTGCAGGAGCTCTGTCTCCTCCTGCTGTTTGTGTTTCAGCATCTCCTGAAGAACCTGCAGCTCCGTCTGCTTCTGCAACCTCAACTCCTTCAGCTGCTCCAACAAACCGTTCTCCAACTCCTGCTTCTCACACCGCAAACACTCCAATCGGGCCACAGGCCCCACTACTGACACAGAACCACACACACACACACACACACACACACACACACACACACACACACACACACAAAGAGAGACAAACAGAAAGACACATAGACATATGAAATTAGAAAGCCATATAGTGTAGAAATAGATTGATGTTATTCAGGGAGCTCATTTATAAAACTTTGTGGATTCCAAAATGAAAGTGTGTGTATTCTGCACAAATAACAGGAAATGGCATATACCCCCCCAAAAAATTTGATTTCTAAAGCCTCGAATATGAATTATTGGGAGATAGAGGCGACAATGCAGCGCTAAAGACAAAAAAGGAATTTTTACCACAGGTATGAGTGGCAGCACCAGCAACCGCAGGTGTGAGTGGCATTATATTTACATTTACCCTCCACATCCTTTGTGTCTGTGTATTCGTCCTCGATGCGTCCAGCACACCATCTCCAGAAACGCCTCATTTTTCCTCTGTCCTCTTCAGTGTCTTTCCACAGACTGATCTGTAAAGGTGTTCATGGGATTCCCCTCACGTGTGACATTGGGCCACAGGACATATGGGGTTCTAAAGTTCCAAGAGTGTAGATGAGTTGTTTTTCTTTGAATTTCCTAATTTCATTGACTCTACCTCAACCTGGATTGATTAACCATGTACGGCTCACCGGAGACTGTGATACATATAACATCCCAAAGTGTACTTAATTCTGAGCAAAATCTAACTAGCCTCATTACTGCTGAACTATGAGGGGCCATTTAGGGAGAAATCAGGGAAACACTACTTGTACATACATATGAAACATTTTCACATAAATAGCCTACTACTTACATTTGTGTATAATAATTTAAACTTGCATATACACGCACTTGCCCACTCAATCCCTGGTGCGTAAACATAGAGTTGCACTATGCTTATGTTGGTATGGGGGTGTCTGTGTGTATATAACAATTTTCAGTGCGCCCGGAAGTCATTTCATTGTAATTTCAAGGCAGATATTTAACATGTGTACAGTGCGTATAATAGACAGAGGAAGACTGTTGAACTATTAATATTAGGACAGTTATTGACATTTGTGTAATAAGTAGTGCTTCTCTTAATGACAAATGTAACTGTTTTCCCATATAGAATTGTGTGCTTTATATTGTTTGGAAGAACTTTTTCTTCTCATTTAGAAATATGTGGACTAAGTGCTCAGATTGTCTTATTATTTATTATGCTCAGTCTTTCATTGCGTATAATTTTAAACTCAGCTGCGTGCCATAAGACACAAGTTAATCTGAGCCTTTTTTGTTCTAACGCCGACTTAACCTAGCCATGTTTTACAGTTATCTTGAAATAATTGAGGTTCATCGCTAGAGGGTGGTGTTCATCTTTTTTTCTTTTCTTTTTTTGTATTATTGTTTAGGGAAAAACTATAAAATAGATGAGGTGGACGTTTTCTATGTATCATATGGAATTTGAGTATACGAGTGAATGTTACTATGTAAATGTATAAGAATTTGTGGATAAAATTATTATGAGATTATTTATAATCAAACAACTACACTATACAACCACATCTTCCTTTTATTTACATATTATACAGATATTTACATTTTATTTA
This sequence comes from Electrophorus electricus, assembly GCF_041902795.1. Classification (NCBI taxonomy): domain Eukaryota; kingdom Metazoa; phylum Chordata; class Actinopteri; order Gymnotiformes; family Gymnotidae; genus Electrophorus; species Electrophorus electricus. The sequence continues at coordinate 107,389 of NW_027658391.1, read as the reverse complement.
CAGAGCAGCTCCTCATTGGTTCGGCTCAGAAGCTTCTTTTCGATGTCCTCTTTCTCCAGGTACTCCTGCAGATTAGGCATCTCCTCCGACAACCGCCTGAGGGCAGAAGAGACGTGGTGTGAATCGTAGCCTGCTGTTAAAAGCTACAGATATAGTACATCTGTGAGGTTAACAGAGGCTAACAACCCCTGAACAGACTTTCTACTCCCAAGGGGCCCAGAGATATTTACCAATAAAGTGCTACGCTCCAGACGGATGAGCGAGAAGCGCATGCGCAATTGCAACGAATTGGAGGAGGAAGTTTAAACAAACGCGCTGACTTTGCATACTCACATCTAGGCCGGGCCAGGTCCAAATGGCCTGCAACTCGGTGCGCATCACCTCCATGACTGTCCCTAACGAACGCCACCTGCCACGCATTCGTCCCATCCCTGGCGGCTTTAAAAAATCGTAGCGTGAAAACGGTGGGTCCGATCCGCGTGCCACTCGAAGTCGATTACAGGGGAGATGCAGCCCTTTCCAAAGAGCCCTGAACAGACTTTCTACTCCGACGTCCATCGCTAGCACCGGCTGAAAGCTGAGTTCCAGAGCTTTTCAACGAGCCCCCGTGCGTCTCTCTTCTCCAAAGTAGCGGAGATATATGAAAGGATAAAAGGGGAAAAGAATAAAATGCGCACCGGTTTCAAATTCGCAGGCTACCTGCGCTGAAGGCGTGGAAAACGAGCACGTGACCGAAAGGCTTCCGTACCCGATGGGTCCAGCTCTCGTGCCCAGTTGGTAGCTCGAAGGCTGTGCATATTCGATGCTGCACGGCCCCTGGGGCTCACGTTTTCAAGGGTCGAAGTGCGCACGTGCCGATGACCGGCAACCTAGCTCCGTGCCTGGGCACAATTCGGGCACTTTGATCCCCTTCAAGTGAATGGATAGATGGGAAAAAACATACTGCCAGGCCCACCGTGTCACATCAACCATGCAGGGCAAAGTGGCTTCGTCCCTGGGCACACTTTCTTGTGATTTGAGCCTTTAAATAATACAGGATCCAGACTTCCAATGCTCTCTAAATCACATGCCCGGCAAAGTAGCCTTAAACCTGGACACACAATGGAGACCATTTGACCTGTTAAATCATACTACAACCAGACTTCCAGGCCCACCAGGTCACACAGTCATGCCCAGCAAAGGAGCTCTGGGCCTGGGCACACTTCACGCAGTTTGACCCTTTAAATAATACTACAACCAGACTTCCAGGCCCAAGAGGTCACACAGTCATGCCCAGCAAAGTAGCTCTGGGCCTGGGCACACTTCACGCAGTTTTACCGTTTAAATAAAACTAGAAACAGACTTCCTGGCCCAAGAGGTCACACAGTCATGCCCAGCAAAGTAGTGCTGGGCCAGGGCACACTTCATGCACTTTGTGCCTTGTGCCTTTAAATAATACTATAACCAGACTTCCAAACCCAAGAGGTCACAGAGTCATGCCCAGCAAAGTCGCTATGGGCCTGGGCAGACCATGCAGTTTGACCCTTTAACCAAAACTAGAAAGAGACCTCCAAGCCCAGGAGGTCACAGAATCATACCCAGTAAAGTAGCTAGCTAGCTATCCAGCTACCGGAAGCACGGTTAACAGTGCAGCCGGTAGCTAGCTAGCTAGCTAGCAGCTCAGTAACCGTACAAATTCGCTTGCTGCTGAAAACTGTCAAGTTGTATTTATAGCTTTCGTTTTAGTTCTCTCAGCTTACTTATTTGTTTTTGTTTTTTTGTTTTTTTTTAGGGAAGTTCAATAATTTCTTAGAAATCTTGGAACATTTTGCCAGTTGGCTTCTAGGAAAGCCTTTCTGCGCACAGACAATAAACACAACCCAGAATTCCTCAAACAGGAATGAATCTACTAATTTACAACACGGTTTAGTAACATTTCAGGCACATGAGTGGAGGAACTAGCAAATTCTAAATGATTAAATCGAAGCTGATAAAAATCCATGAAAATTTAAACTGGTCATGAAAAAATGCTTGTGAATTGAAAATGTAAGTGATCGTTATCTGGAAAAGAAAGGATTAAAACAGTCTTGATTTGATACATTTTAAAAAATGAAATATCAAGTTTTATCATTCGTGACCAAGGGAGTTTCTATGAGGGTGTAAACAACAAATGCATGTAAACTAAAAACTACAGTGGTATATAATTAAATAATTTGAGTAACTTTGTGTCACGTCATTTAACGTTTAACTCAAGCCATTTTTGTTACCGGACTCTTATCACTTAACATTAGTAACTGTTTTAGTTGCCTTGTTTATCCAATAACATTCATTAATTAATCAATCGTTTAACCCAAGCAATTTTCATTACTTCCGCCTCTCGAGGCAAAATGTCAATCAGAACGTTGCGCCCGCAAACTTCAAATAAACGATAAATTAGGCGAGTAATAAAAATGGATAAAGTTGAAAGATAAGTTGATTAAACTTGAGTCAAATAAAACTACTTATCAGTCAAAGCGTCAATTCATATGCATTTTATTGACTCTACATTTAATTTACGGGCATTTTAATCAGCCATATTTTTGATGTACAGACCTGAGTTTTGTCGTTGAAGAGAATAAAAGAATCCGTCGTGTAAACTTACGCCATCTGCAGGCTGAGATGGTGTTGGCGTGACCCGGATGTGACATTTGCCAAGCTGATGACATATCGCGATATTAATTGTGAGATTTCCTTACCAGCTTTGCTCTTCGCAGAAGGGTACAGTGCGGCCGAACAGCGTAAGGAGTGGACTCCTTGGTAGACGTTTCGACCAGTGTTTCGCCCGATTTTACTACAAAGGTGTGATGAATGTTTTCTTGGCACACCATGGGTCCTCTGAAATCGGTAGACATTTGAACAGAAGGGCTTACCTATGTATTGTGACCAAGTGCATCCCTTCATGCAGCTGCTTAAATTATGGCAGAAGGACACTTTCAACAAGACAAGAAACCCTGCCGCAAGGGTTGTATAATCACGGATTTGTTCCAGTATCAAGACAGCAAATTTTCAATGTTTCCCTGGCCTTCACAGTCCCCAGATCTTAATCCTATAGAACATCCCTGGGTAAAGGTATAAAACAGCAGTTTAGAACATGTCAGTCCCTCCATGTAATTTGAGAGAAAATATCCTATGAAGATTGGACCAAGATTCCTGCCGAGTATTTTCAGCACATAGTGCTGTGCCAGAAAGAATTGCTGCAGTTCTGGAGGCCAAAGAAGGTCCAACATGCTATTAAATGGGTGTACTTAAGCCAGATACACTGTGTCCTATAATAGGATGTTGCTGGAACGTATGTGGATGTTGTTGGAATGGCCGCAGAGTTGCAGCAGCAGTACAGGTAGTCTGTGATCCTTTCCCCCATCCGAGTGAGTTTGCCCTGTTACACGGGGTCGAGTTATGATGTGAATGTTCAATTACACAGGATGGATTGTGGGCGACGGAACCGAACGGCCTTCAGGATTCAAGTAGAGAAAGGTGAAACTTCTCCAGCCTTTGAGTTAATCACAGGACTATTGCATAGCAATTAGGGATAACAGAACAGCTTTCGGGGGGTTTGGGTGGGGTGCCTTATCCGCCCCTTTAACAGAGTAGTCACAATTCAAATTTCCCTTGTTCCATTGTTTACAAGGCATTATACATGTGGTTTATTTATAGTGCACGGGGTAATATGCAGCGAGTCTGGTCTGTCTGCTTTGGAAGAGAAACATTTGGCCAAAAGAGCAAGACACAGCCAGGAGGATGATTGGTAAGAGCAGATCATAATATGCACCTTAAAGCTGTACACTACAGCTAGGTCCTGTTCCATGACTGCATATATAAATTTACTACTGACATTGTCATTTGTATCTGGCCATTTACAGTGCACTCTTGCTCAATGCAGCACTTGAAGCTGATTTTCCATTGTGTAGTTATTATGTTCAAGAGATGTTTGACCCGGTCAGGGTGACACACTTTAGTGAGGGCAGCAGTATCCTAGAGGACACTACAGACAGTGACGGAGACATCTCAGAGCGCGAGGTGAGAGGTTGAGTTTTTTGTTACTCTCTCTACGACATACTTTTCATGCCAGGTACTATTGTCCAGTTCAGCCCAATTTAATTTACTGCCTTGTATTATCATATATAAATTGCTGAACGATATATATATATATATATATATATATATATATATATATATATAGAGGTTGGAAATTGGTTGTGTAAAAATGAATTGTGATTGTTAAGCCACACAGATGTAAGTGGACATCAAGGGAAAAAATAGTGTGGGTGCCAAGTATGGTGATTGTATCTTTAAAGCTGTAGGAAATGTTACTTTCAGAATGTTTGTGAGATAAAAAAAAAAAAAAAGATATAATTACTATCCATGGTGGAATTGAATGTGTTGCAGACAACATAGGCAGGGATTAGACTGAAAAATATCAGAGTATTCTTAGTGCCGTTTATTGCTGTTGTCAGAGGTTATGCAGCCATATCCTCCCTAGCAAGTATGGCTTCTTCTTCTAACTGTTTGGCCACCTGCAGACACAAGTACCGTGTTGAGCAATATTTAATTACATCTACTCCAAATGCATATTTAATTGCATTGTTAGTATTTATGCAAAACAAGTGTTAGGATTGCCCTGCTCCATTGCAGACTTTCTCACTCTAGCAAATGCGGCTTCCACCTCCTCAATCAGTTGATCCGCATCATTTTCATAGGAAACATCATTAGTAAAAGATGTTTGAGGAACAATCTTAAAATTCACATCTGGATCTCGCATCTTTCTGTAAGAATCCAGTGTCAACTGCAACTATGAGGAGAAACAGTGTTAAGCAATATTTAATTACATCTACTTGAAATGCATAGTTCATAGCATTGTGAGAATTTGTGGAAAACAAGTGTTAGGATTGCTCTGCTCCACTGCAGACTTTCTCACTCTAGCAAAGATGGCTTCCACGTCCTCAATATATTTATCCCAGTCATTGTCATGGAAAATCTGAGTCTTTTCAGGAAACATCATGACATTCATATGTGGAGGTTCTGTCTTTTTGGAAGAGTCCAGTTCCACCTGTAGATATGAGTAGAAATATTGTTGACCAGTATTTAAATACATTTAATTGAAATATGACTTTAATTACATTTTGATACATTTGTAATTTATCATTTGTATTGGACTGGAAAGGAAACAAATACAATTTTTTATCGCATATCCATTATCACATAGCCTGCAGGCCTAATGATGTAAAAATGTGCCCCCAAATGTTCAACAGAAATAACAGGACCTGACACACTAAGGTACCGTAGACCCATTCAAATTGTGCTATTGGAACAATAAATTCCAATGCATTCAGTCATTTTAGCTAGTGTTGATTTTGATTCTCGCCACAATTATACTAATAATCAGCGTTACAACTCAGCATGCAAAGTCACCGAACAGTCGACTGTTAATTCTATAGTAAGGAGAATGTAAAACAAACAAACAAAAAACCCACCAACAGTATTTTTTTTCCTGTAACTGACAAAGATTACGTATGCTAAATGTATGTGTCCTAAATATATTCTAAATACATTTACATTAGTGGTTTTAATTAATTTCTCCAACATTTGTTGAAATGCATTTGTAATTTATATTCAGAGACATTTCAGTGTACTTAAGTACAAGCATTAAATTAGCATCACTGTTCACCATAGCTGTTTTTCCATTTTTTGTGGCTTTTGTCCCTTGCCTCAGTATGGCTTTAAATCATTTGTCTTGGTTCTACTTTACTTACTATGGCTGATTCAGTTGTCTGAGTAGTCAAGTCATTCTTCGTTAAATGGTTTGTTCTAGTGTCTGTTTAAAAAGTAACAGAAAATGTCTTATTAGCATTGTATAGATACTTAGAACACTTCTACGTAGATCTCTCTCTCTCTCAGACACACACACAGTTCATCCAAGTGGTGGCTGTGGTCAGAACTTACCCTTAAAGAAGTCATCATCTGAGGTGGAGTTCCTTCTATTAACACCCTTCCGACAACAGCAAGTGAAGAATAGCACAAGTTGTGTGAATGTTCTGGCAGGGATCTGGGCTCGTGTCTTTTCATTTTTCTTTTTCCTATATTGACCAAATATCCCATGGTTTTCCTTTTCATACTTCTCAGAAGGAACAGGTTCCTTGCATCTTGGATTACAGTAGTAACTACTGGACTGACCCATAATAAATTTTGTTTTGAAAATCCAACTAACCGGCACTACTTGATAACAGAAGAGATCGTTTGGGTAAAACAGAAATGTGATCGGTAGACTAAAATTGGTTCACAGAAATTGCTCATTTGAAAAATCTGTTCTTTGACTACATCATAATTGCATAATTGATGCGGATGCATTATGACATCGCACGTCACGTCTGCAATAGATTTAGATTTACACCAACTTTAAAGAGAAAATGATGATTAGCAAATGTAGTTGCTAGTGATTGTCTAGTGATTGCAAGCAACGACTATTCGTGCTCTGCATTCTTGCGTATTTATTTATGCTAGGCTGTACATAACGCAGCCTTAAAAACATGGGATAGAAATCCCCATGTAACACAATTCTGTCCAAATACATGGCTAGCTAGCAAGTTATTTTACAATCCCATTTAGCACATATATCGCCGCGAATGTCCTGAACAAAACACGCTGTACCTAATCCCCATAAATGACATATCTCTCACTGAATAAAAACTTGTATGCTTCAACAGTATACAGTGGGAGAAATGGCGATCACCTTTAAAAGGATTTCTTACTGTAGGCCTATTATAAACAACATGGAGGAAATTAAAATAAAAATACTTCAGTTAGACCGTGGACACAGGCTGCTAATAAGTCAAGTAAATGAAACTGGATGGACTGCTTAATTATGTAACAACACAACATTTATGGTGACGAGGATGTTTCACACATACACTCTTAAGTGATGCTGACCTCAATATCCACATTTCACATTGTTACTGTACCACTGTAGATGAACCTAAACCTCACATTCTCGTCACGTTGATAAGCTTTTTGAAAGTTCCGCTCTGCACGTCTCTGAAAAGCAGGCGAGTTCATCTCCTGGAAACATAAAAGCATGACACTAATGTAAATCTTTCACTTTGTTCTTATATGCGAGTTGTCAATAATTCAAAATTCTTGTTAAAACTGTGGAACTCTGTTGCAGCTCACTCTCTCTGTTTTGCATTGCCAGATCGCTGAACAGGAGCATGTCCGGCTTTGACACACGTGCCCTGCGCTGACCAGTACCGCCAGCAACCACAACACGTGGAGACGTAATCCTCTTTAACTACTTGTCCTTCCTCCATGTATATACACTCAAAACTCCAGTTTAGAGTGGTCAATGGCACTTACGCCAGCACACTGTACCGGTTTGATCACCTGTAGTCAGAGATGCACGGACCCGTTGGTGCGTACGCGTAACTCGGAGCGGGTGCTGCTCTCCAAGGTTATGCTGCTGCTTACTGTCACTCTCTCACGAGCACAAGTCCTCGTCTACTTTAACAAGGCTAAGTCACTGATAATGTAATAACAAACATGTTTGACAAAATACTAGGTCATGGTTTGCAGTCTAAAGTCCTTCTGACTTGCTGAGAGTTAGCCTGATTTGATTTAGCTTGTTCTTAACCTTTGTTTAGTATGTTACATAAAAGCTCATGGAAATATTTCAGATGTAACATAAATGTACCTGACCATTTTCACTGAAAGAGACTGGTAGCTACAGGATTACATGAAGCTACAATCAGAATCGATTTCTAGTCACCGAGCATTATTGTTGTGAATAATTAGAATTTAAATTAATTCATATTTTGTTAATTATGTAAATAAGTTACAATCTTGGAAGATAGTTTGTATTCTGTTTCTATATGACAGTTATATATTTTTTTGTTTGTTTGTTTGTTTTCTTAGTGTAAATCATGATCTTATAGTTTGTTTTCTAAGTGTGTTTCCAAATTGCCTTTGACTGCTGTATGCCTAATTGCAGCATTTAACCCCTCATTTCGTCTCTAATTTTTGACATGTACTCTTGTCTTGCATAAGTGGAAAGTCGATCAGCCCCCGTTTAAAAATGGTGAGCTTTTACTGTCACGTTAATAACATCACGCACGCGCACACCTAATGCTTTGACTGTCCTGCACTTTAAATATCTTCTGCACATAATGGAGGGTGTGCATAGTTATCAGTTCCCTTCGTGCAAAAGGGTTGTCTTAGGTTACTGTAAAGTCTAACGCACATTTGGAATCCTTTCTTTTGCTGAGATGTTACTAGCTCACATGATACTCAAAAATGAGCACAATCATCGAAATGCGGACATCATTGGGTACAGGGGTGCCTAGCCATAGTCATGAATAACTGAATATAAAAGGCTGAACAATCTACTATAAGCAATTGCATATTTCATTAGGTTTTTTTTTTTTTAATAGGCTGTAGTAACTTCAGGAGCTCAGGCAGGGGAACATTAATATTTATGAGTGGCTATGCCACACCCACTGAAATAAAAGCTGAGGATGTCATTGCAGAGGTAGGAGAAGCCAGAGCAGAATATTACAGAATATTACATTATTACATTGATTGAATAGTGGCTCTGTCTGCCCTGGGGGTATTATTGAAACCCAAAGGCTGAAAGGATGGGGAGAGAGAGAGAGAGAGAGAGAGAGAGAGAGAGAGAGCATGTGTGAACATATTCTTGTCACTGTACGGCTCCTCCCCCCAAACGTCTCCCCGTGTGTGTTTGCTTGTGTGTGTGTGTGTGTGTGTTCATCCGTGTGGCCACGCCCCTTTGTGTTTCACGCCTGCTCTTCGTTGTGTTGTTATTGTTTGCGTATATAAGTCCTTTGTGTAAACATTAACGTTGTCAGTGTTTGATCCCACGATAGCCTTAGTGCTACGTTGTCTTCCATGTCTCTAAATAAACATTGCTGTATGCATCACGGCTCCTCTTTTGTATCCTGCCAAGCCTCCCTGCGTTACAATTATGATCAAATTTGATAAAATACTAGGTCATAGTTTGCAGTCTGAAGTATTTTTGACCTGCTGAGAGTTAGCCTGATTTGATTTAGCCTGTTCCTAACCTTTGTTTAGTATGTTGCGTAAAAGCTCATGGAAATATTTCAGATGTAACATACATGTAATTGACCTAGTAGAGCAAAATTACAGAATTGTAAGGAAGAAGTGACATTCTTGGGGCATATCATTAAGGGAAATACACACGGGCTGTCTCAAAACTGAGCACAAGCCATAATTTTGCTACCTAAACCATAGTGGCATACTCCCCTCTTACTGTTTTAGTCCCACACGCAGTACACCAAATACTGCAGGACCAAAGAGTGTCACACTTATCAGCCCAATGGTAGCTGAGATACCACACTACCCTCTTAGATATGCCTAATATAACTGTCAAAAGGTGTATAACACTGAACCCAGCTACACTCCTTCCTACGGAGGAGGATGGAGATCCACAAGACTGCACAGCAGTCTTAGCTTAAGTATGTACACCGCAGGTTGATCTCTTTGAAGAAGCCATAAGTAACCCAGACCTATGCCTCTATGTGGACGGGTCAGCAAGCAGGGACGACACAGGGGTCAATAGGGCGGCATACGCGGCAGTAACAGATCATGAAATACTTGAAACAGAAGTATTACCGTCCTCCTATTCAGCGCAGGCTGCTGAACCAGTAGCACTGACGGAAGCATGCCAATTAGCTGCAGACAAAACTGTTAATGATTTTGGAGCCATATGGAAACATAGGCAATTCCGGACAAGCTCGGGTAAATATATTAGACATCACCATCTTGCTAGAAGCCATTTTGCTGCCAAAGACAATTGCAGTTGTTAAGTGTGCAGCTCACAGGACTACAGAAGACCAAATCAGCAAGGGGAATAATTTTGTAGATAGAGTAACAAAGGCAGCTGCAACTAACACCGCTGTGCAAGCAATACAGGAAACCGCTGCTACCCCGCATGCCACATTACGGGAGATTCAGTCAGGGGCTACCGCCACCGAACGCACCAGGTGGAGACAACTAGACTGCGCAGTGTACGATGGTGCTTGGACACACACACCTACGGGCAAACCTTGCCTAGCCAAATCATACATGCAGGGCCTAATCAGAATTGCTCATGGGCGTAGCCATATGAGCAAAGGGGGAATCGTGGACAGCATATTAAAGTTGCGCCAGAACTCACAATACTTACCCAAAACTTTTGTTCCAGCTGTCTTGTTTGTGCGCAGCACTCCCCAAAGGGAACCAAGCACGGTGGACAGGACCACACCAAGTCCTGTTAACAACCCACACTGCTGTCAAAATAGAAGGACGAGGAACCTGGGTACATCACACACACTGTAAGAAGGCTCCGACACCAGCCCCAACCCCAAGCAGCAGCACCCCAACAGACTAGGTCGGAACTGTGTTGAGTAGGGTGTTAAAGGCAAGGCCTACCCTTTCGACACTCGGAACCGTCAACCTCTCGCCTCTTGCTGATCCTGCCGACTACACCAATTTCTGTGGTGGAATTTTGAATAAACAGCAAGTCAGATGTGATTAAAAGAGTAATTTAATAAAGAAAATAAGGCATACAAAACACAGCTGTGTGAGAGCTAATGCTCTAAGCAAAAGTTCTAAAGGGGTAGACTGGCTCTGCTCCTTATACCTAAACTTCACATCCTGGAAGGGATGTCCTGTCATCCTGTATACCCATTTCCTGCTCCTTGTTGCACTAAGCACTTCTGCACACATCAGGATGCTCTGTTCCACCAGGACAGACACAGTTTGCTAGATCCTCTTTATCAGGATTAGTCGCACGACACATGCAAGATCACGAAGCAGCTGATTCAGCAGTCGTTTTGTTCACACAATATACAAAGACAGAATGTGCAGACTAAACTATTCATATAGGATTACATAGAGAAAGGATTAACATGATTATATATGAATCACATGATAATACATGATCGAATAATAATTTCCATTCACACTAGAAACAGACCTCCAGGCCCAAGAGGTCACACAGTCAGGCCCAGCAAAGTAGCTCTGGGCCTGGGCACACTTCATGCAGTTTGACCCTTTGAATAATACTACAACCAGACTTCCAGGCCCAATAGGTCACACAGTCGTACCCAACAAAGTAGTGCTGGGACAGGGCACACTTCATGCACTTTGTGCGTTTAAATAATACTACAGCCAGATTTCCAAGCCCAAGAGGTCACACAGTCATGCCCAGCTAAGTAGCTCTGGGCCTGGGCACAATTCACGCAGTTTGACCCTTTAAATAAAACTAGAAACAGACTTCCTGGCCCAAGAGGTCACACAGTCATACTCAGCAAGGTTGCTTTAAACCTGGGCACACTTCACGCAGTTTGACCATTTAAATAAAACTAGAAACAGACTTCCAGGCCCAAGAGGTCACACAGTCATGCCCAGCAAAGTAGCTCTGGGCCTGGGCACACTTCACGCAGTTTGACCCTTTAGATAATACTACAACCAGACTTCCAGGCCCAAGAGGTCACACAGTCATGCCCAGCAAAGTAGCTCTGGGCCTGGGCACACTTGACGCAGTTTGACCCTTTAAGTAATACTAAAACCAGACTTCCAGGCCCAAGAGGTCACACAGTCATGCCCAGCAAAGAAGCTCTGGGCCTGGGCACACTTCATGCAGTTTGATCCTTTAAATAAAACTAGAAACAGACTTCCAGGCCCAATAGGTCACACAGTCATGCCCAGCAAAGTAGCTCTGGGCCTGGGCACACTTCACGCAGTTTGACCCTTTAGATAATACTACAACCAGACTTCCAGGCCCAAGAGGCCACACAGTCATGCCCAGCAAAGTAGCTCTGGGCCTGGGCACACTTCACGCAGTTTGACCATTTAAATAAAACTAGAAACAGACTTCCAGGCCCAAGAGGTCACACAGTCATGCCCAGCAAAGTAGCTCTGGGCCTGCGCACACTTCACGCAGTTTGACCCTTTAGATAATACTACAACCAGACTTCCAGGCCCAAGAGGTCACACATTCATGCCCAGCAAAGTAGCTCTGGGCCTGCGCACACTTCACGCAGTTTGACCGTTTAAACAAAACTAGAAACAGACTTCCTGGCCCAAGAGGTCACACAGTCATACTCAGCAAGGTTGCTTTAAACCTGGGCACACTTCACGCAGTTTGACCATTTAAATAAAACTAGAAACAGACTTCCAGGCCCAAGAGGTCACACAGTCATGCCCAGCAAAGTAGCTCTGGGCCTGCGCACACTTCACGCAGTTTGACCCTTTGACCATTTTTGGCAGATTTCACCACGTTATTACGAACGTGGATACGTTATCTTAGAATTATAAGCAGTGTGAGATGTGAAGCTAAGTGAAGCACATGTGCAGAATTTCTAACAATAGCCTGTTTTGTATAGCCTGGCTAACTGACCAATCAGTGAAATGAAATGTGGTTGCTGAGCCTGTTGCAGCTGGGTCAATTTAATTTGGTTTCATTGTGTTTAATTTTAAACTCAGCTGCGTGCCATAAGACACAAGTTTATCTGAGCATTTTTTGTTTTAATGCCGACTTAACCTAGCCATGTTTTACAGTTATCTTGAAATAATTAAGGTTCATCGCTAGAGGGTGCTGTTCATCTTTTTTTTCTTTTTCTTTTTTGTATTATTGATCAGGAAAAAACTATAAAATAGATGAAGTGGACGCAAACCTTGCCTAGCCAAATCATACATGCAGGGCCTAATCAGAATTGCTCATGGGCGTAGCCATATGAGCAAAGGGGGAATCGTGGACAGCATATTAAAGTTGCGCCAGAACTCACAATACTTACCCAAAACTTTTGTTCCAGCTGTCTTGTTTGTGCGCAGCACTCCCCAAAGGGAACCAAGCACGGTGGACAGGACCACACCAAGTCCTGTTAACAACCCACACTGCTGTCAAAATAGAAGGACGAGGAACCTGGGTACATCACACACACTGTAAGAAGGCTCCGACACCAGCCCCAACCCCAAGCAGCAGCACCCCAACAGACTAGGTCGGAACTGTGTTGAGTAGGGTGTTAAAGGCAAGGCCTACCCTTTCGACACTCGGAACCGTCAACCTCTCGCCTCTTGCTGATCCTGCCGACTACACCAATTTCTGTGGTGGAATTTTGAATAAACAGCAAGTCAGACGTGATTAAAAGAGTAATTTAATAAAGAAAATAAGGCATACAAAACACAGCTGTGTGAGAGCTAATGCTCTAAGCAAAAGTTCTAAAGGGGTAGACTGGCTCTGCTCCTTATACCTAAACTTCACATCCTGGAAGGGATGTCCTGTCATCCTGTATACCCATTTCCTGCTCCTTGTTGCACTAAGCACTTCTGCACACATCAGGATGCTCTGTTCCACCAGGACAGACACAGTTTGCTAGATCCTCTTTATCAGGATTAGTCGCACGACACATGCAAGATCACGAAGCAGCTGATTCAGCAGTCGTTTTGTTCACACAATATACAAAGACAGAATGTGCAGACTAAACTATTCATATAGGATTACATAGAGAAAGGATTAACATGATTATATATGAATCACATGATAATACATGATCGAATAATAATTTCCATTCACACTAGAAACAGACCTCCAGGCCCAAGAGGTCACACAGTCAGGCCCAGCAAAGTAGCTCTGGGCCTGGGCACACTTCATGCAGTTTGACCCTTTGAATAATACTACAACCAGACTTCCAGGCCCAATAGGTCACACAGTCGTACCCAACAAAGTAGTGCTGGGACAGGGCACACTTCATGCACTTTGTGCGTTTAAATAATACTACAGCCAGATTTCCAAGCCCAAGAGGTCACACAGTCATGCCCAGCTAAGTAGCTCTGGGCCTGGGCACAATTCACGCAGTTTGACCCTTTAAATAAAACTAGAAACAGACTTCCTGGCCCAAGAGGTCACACAGTCATACTCAGCAAGGTTGCTTTAAACCTGGGCACACTTCACGCAGTTTGACCATTTAAATAAAACTAGAAACAGACTTCCAGGCCCAAGAGGTCACACAGTCATGCCCAGCAAAGTAGCTCTGGGCCTGGGCACACTTCACGCAGTTTGACCCTTTAGATAATACTACAACCAGACTTCCAGGCCCAAGAGGTCACACAGTCATGCCCAGCAAAGTAGCTCTGGGCCTGGGCACACTTGACGCAGTTTGACCCTTTAAGTAATACTAAAACCAGACTTCCAGGCCCAAGAGGTCACACAGTCATGCCCAGCAAAGAAGCTCTGGGCCTGGGCACACTTCATGCAGTTTGATCCTTTAAATAAAACTAGAAACAGACTTCCAGGCCCAATAGGTCACACAGTCATGCCCAGCAAAGTAGCTCTGGGCCTGGGCACACTTCACGCAGTTTGACCCTTTAGATAATACTACAACCAGACTTCCAGGCCCAAGAGGCCACACAGTCATGCCCAGCAAAGTAGCTCTGGGCCTGGGCACACTTCACGCAGTTTGACCATTTAAATAAAACTAGAAACAGACTTCCAGGCCCAAGAGGTCACACAGTCATGCCCAGCAAAGTAGCTCTGGGCCTGCGCACACTTCACGCAGTTTGACCCTTTAGATAATACTACAACCAGACTTCCAGGCCCAAGAGGTCACACATTCATGCCCAGCAAAGTAGCTCTGGGCCTGCGCACACTTCACGCAGTTTGACCGTTTAAACAAAACTAGAAACAGACTTCCTGGCCCAAGAGGTCACACAGTCATACTCAGCAAGGTTGCTTTAAACCTGGGCACACTTCACGCAGTTTGACCATTTAAATAAAACTAGAAACAGACTTCCAGGCCCAAGAGGTCACACAGTCATGCCCAGCAAAGTAGCTCTGGGCCTGCGCACACTTCACGCAGTTTGACCCTTTGACCATTTTTGGCAGATTTCACCACGTTATTACGAACGTGGATACGTTATCTTAGAATTATAAGCAGTGTGAGATGTGAAGCTAAGTGAAGCACATGTGCAGAATTTCTAACAATAGCCTGTTTTGTATAGCCTGGCTAACTGACCAATCAGTGAAATGAAATGTGGTTGCTGAGCCTGTTGCAGCTGGGTCAATTTAATTTGGTTTCATTGTGTTTAATTTTAAACTCAGCTGCGTGCCATAAGACACAAGTTTATCTGAGCATTTTTTGTTTTAATGCCGACTTAACCTAGCCATGTTTTACAGTTATCTTGAAATAATTAAGGTTCATCGCTAGAGGGTGCTGTTCATCTTTTTTTTCTTTTTCTTTTTTGTATTATTGATCAGGAAAAAACTATAAAATAGATGAAGTGGACGCAAACCTTGCCTAGCCAAATCATACATGCAGGGCCTAATCAGAATTGCTCATGGGCGTAGCCATATGAGCAAAGGGGGAATCGTGGACAGCATATTAAAGTTGCGCCAGAACTCACAATACTTACCCAAAACTTTTGTTCCAGCTGTCTTGTTTGTGCGCAGCACTCCCCAAAGGGAACCAAGCACGGTGGACAGGACCACACCAAGTCCTGTTAACAACCCACACTGCTGTCAAAATAGAAGGACGAGGAACCTGGGTACATCACACACACTGTAAGAAGGCTCCGACACCAGCCCCAACCCCAAGCAGCAGCACCCCAACAGACTAGGTCGGAACTGTGTTGAGTAGGGTGTTAAAGGCAAGGCCTACCCTTTCGACACTCGGAACCGTCAACCTCTCGCCTCTTGCTGATCCTGCCGACTACACCAATTTCTGTGGTGGAATTTTGAATAAACAGCAAGTCAGACGTGATTAAAAGAGTAATTTAATAAAGAAAATAAGGCATACAAAACACAGCTGTGTGAGAGCTAATGCTCTAAGCAAAAGTTCTAAAGGGGTAGACTGGCTCTGCTCCTTATACCTAAACTTCACATCCTGGAAGGGATGTCCTGTCATCCTGTATACCCATTTCCTGCTCCTTGTTGCACTAAGCACTTCTGCACATATCAGGATGCTCTGTTCCACCAGGACAGACACAGTTTGCTAGATCCTCTTTATCAGGATTAGTCGCACGACACATGCAAGATCACGAAGCAGCTGATTCAGCAGTCGTTTTGTTCACACAATATACAAAGACAGAATGTGCAGACTAAACTATTCATATAGGATTACATAGAGAAAGGATTAACATGATTATATATGAATCACATGATAATACATGATCGAATAATAATTTCCATTCACACTAGAAACAGACCTCCAGGCCCAAGAGGTCACACAGTCAGGCCCAGCAAAGTAGCTCTGGGCCTGGGCACACTTCATGCAGTTTGACCCTTTGAATAATACTACAACCAGACTTCCAGGCCCAATAGGTCACACAGTCGTGCCCAACAAAGTAGTGCTGGGACAGGGCACACTTCATGCACTTTGTGCGTTTAAATAATACTACAGCCAGATTTCCAAGCCCAAGAGGTCACACAGTCATGCCCAGCTAAGTAGCTCTGGGCCTGGGCACAATTCACGCAGTTTGACCCTTTAAATAAAACTAGAAACAGACTTCCTGGCCCAAGAGGTCACACAGTCATACTCAGCAAGGTTGCTTTAAACCTGGGCACACTTCACGCAGTTTGACCATTTAAATAAAACTAGAAACAGACTTCCAGGCCCAAGAGGTCACACAGTCATGCCCAGCAAAGTAGCTCTGGGCCTGGGCACACTTCACGCAGTTTGACCCTTTAGATAATACTACAACCAGACTTCCAGGCCCAAGAGGTCACACAGTCATGCCCAGCAAAGTAGCTCTGGGCCTGGGCACACTTGACGCAGTTTGACCCTTTAAATAATACTAAAACCAGACTTCCAGGCCCAAGAGGTCACACAGTCATGCCCAGCAAAGAAGCTCTGGGCCTGGGCACACTTCATGCAGTTTGATCCTTTAAATAAAACTAGAAACAGACTTCCTGGCCCAAGAGGTCACACAGTCATGCCCAGCAAAGTAGCTCTGGGCCTGGGCACACTTCACGCAGTTTGACCATTTAAATAAAACTAGAAACAGACTTCCAGGCCCAAGAGGTCACACAGTCATGCCCAGCAAAGTAGCTCTGGGCCTGGGCACACTTCACGCAGTTTGACCCTTTAGATAATACTACAACCAGACTTCCAGGCCCAAGAGGCCACACAGTCATGCCCAGCAAAGTAGCTCTGGGCCTGGGCACACTTGACGCAGTTTGACCCTTTAAATAATACTAAAACCAGACTTCCAGGCCCAAGAGGTCACACAGTCAGGCCCAGCAAAGTAGCTCTGGGCCTGGGCACACTTCACGCAGTTTGACCATTTAAATAAAACTAGAAACAGACTTCCAGGCCCAAGAGGTCACACAGTCATGCCCAGCAAAGTAGCTCTGGGCCTGCGCACACTTCACGCAGTTTGACCCTTTAGATAATACTACAACCAGACTTCCAGGCCCAAGAGGTCACACAGTCATGCCCAGCAAAGTAGCTCTGGGCCTGCGCACACTTCACGCAGTTTGACCGTTTAAACAAAACTAGAAACAGACTTCCTGGCCCAAGAGGTCACACAGTCATACTCAGCAAGGTTGCTTTAAACCTGGGCACACTTCACGCAGTTTGACCATTTAAATAAAACTAGAAACAGACTTCCAGGCCCAAGAGGTCACACAGTCATGCCCAGCAAAGTAGCTCTGGGCCTGGGCACACTTCACGCAGTTTGACCCTTTAGATAATACTACAACCAGACTTCCAGGCCCAAGAGGTCACACAGTCATGCCCAGCAAAGTTGCTCTGGGCCTGGGCACACTTGACGCAGTTTGACCCTTTAAATAATACTAAAGCCAGACTTCCAGGCCCAAGAGGTCACACAGTCAGGCCCAGCAAAGAAGCTCTGGGCCTGCGCACACTTCACGCAGTTTGACCGTTTAAATAAAACTAGAAACAGACTTCCTGGCCCAAGAGGTCACACAGTCATGCCCAGCAAGGTTGTTTTAAACGTGGGCACACTTCAGACCGTTTCACTCTTTAAATCATTCAAAGCACCACATTTCAAGGCCCAAGAGGTCATAGAATCATGCTCATCAAAATAGCTCTGGGCCTGGGCACACTTCACGCAGTTTGACCATTTAAATAAAACTAGGACCAGACTTCCAGACCCAAGAGGTCACACAGTCATGCCCAGCAATGTAGCTCTGGGCCTTGGAACACTTTATGCAGTTTGACCCTTTAAATAATACTACAACCAGACTTCCAGGCCCAAGAGGTCACACAGTCATGCCCAGCAAAGTAGCTCTGGGCCTGGGCACACTTCACGCAGTTTGACCCTTTGACCATTTTTGGCAGATTTCACCACGTTATTACGAACGTGGATACGTTATCTTAGAATTATAAGCAGTGTGAGATGTGAAGCTAAGTGAAGCACATGTGCAGAATTTCTAACAATAGCCTGTTTTGTATAGCCTGGCTAACTGACCAATCAGTGAAATGAAATGTGGTTGCTGAGCCTGTTGCAGCTGGGTCAATTTAATTTGATTTCATTGTGTTTAATTTTAAACTCAGCTGCGTGCCATGAGACACAAGTTTATCTGAGCATTTTTTGTTTTAATGCCGACTTAACCTAGCCATGTTTTACAGTTATCTTGAAATAATTAAGGTTCATCGCTAGAGGGTGCTGTTCATCTTTTTTTTCTTTTTCTTTTTTGTATTATTGATCAGGAAAAAACTATAAAATAGATGAAGTGGACGTTTTCTATGTATCATATGGAATTTGAGTAGATGAGTGAATGTTACTATGTAAATGTATAAGAATTTGTGGATAAGATTATTATGAGATTATTTATAATCAAACGACTACACTGTACAACCACATCTTCCTTTTATTTACATATTATACAGATATTTACAGATATTTATATTTTACTTACAGAGCAGCTCCTCATTGGTTCGGCTCAGAAGCTTCTTTTCGATGTCCTCTTTCTCCAGGTACTCCTGCAGGTTAGGCATCTCCTCCGCCAACCGCCTGAGGGCAGAAGAGACGTGGTGTGACGCGTAGCCTGCTGTTAAAGGCTACAGATATAGTACATCTGTGAGGCTAACAGCGCTTATTATATGAAGCCTTATAGAGGTCATATGGAATGATCTCATTCGAT
This sequence comes from Electrophorus electricus, assembly GCF_041902795.1. Classification (NCBI taxonomy): domain Eukaryota; kingdom Metazoa; phylum Chordata; class Actinopteri; order Gymnotiformes; family Gymnotidae; genus Electrophorus; species Electrophorus electricus. The sequence continues at coordinate 88,260 of NW_027658391.1, read as the reverse complement.
CAACCCTAATGTAACCCTTACAAACTTTCATGAACTCATTTGAATAACACTACCATAGCCCTTAAGAATTTTCCTAAAATGTTTTAGGATGTTCTGAACAGAGTATCTCTTAAAGGTTAAATCCCTTGCAGGTCTTAGTCCTGCTCATCCCACATGCTGATGTGTGAGTGAAACAGTGCATAGGTGTAGAGACCTGGACTTGGCGAGATGCAGGCCTATCCTCTCAGTCTGGTGCTATTCTGTTACTAGAGGACCTGAACACGCTTCTCCAACAGCACGTTCTTCTGGGCCTGATGACAACACGCACACACATGCACCCGCACACACACGGGCACACATACAGACATACAGATACTGTTTAATTTCTTCACATCTGTAGATACACTAGCATAAGTTGATATATACGTTTATGAGTTTGATTATGAGCTGATTTCAACTTGACAGGTACAGAGTATATAGTATACATAGAGAGTGCATAGTTTTACCAGGTTGAGTGCTATAGATTCTTGTGATGAAATTTGACAAACCCAGCGATATGAAGAAAACAAGTACTGGGTTAGTCCCTTAAAGGTTTAAAGGAGTCTCCCTTAAAGGTCTTAGTCCTGCTCATACCACATGCTGATGTGTGAGTGAAACAGTGCAGAGGTGTAGAGACCTGGACTTGGCGACATGCAGGTCTTTCCTGGCAATTAGTGCTGCATTCTGCTGCAGGAGAACCAGAACATGCTTCTCCCCACACACACACACGGGCACACATACAGGTGCGCACATATACACAGATACACATTCTGTTTAATTTCTTCACATCTGCAGACTAGAGTAAGCTGAGGGTATAGTGTTAAACCAGGTACTACATAAACAGTATATAGTATATATACAGAGGATATAGTGTTAAACCAGGAACTACATACAGAGTATATAGTATACATACAGAGTATATAGTTTTACCAAAAGATCGTGCTGATCTTTGATCTCCTGGTTCTTCATCTCCAGCACCACTTTCAGACTCATAATGTTCTCCTCTATGGGCTGGTTTAACACACACACACACACACACAAACGTGCACACGCACACACACGCACACACGCACACACACACGAATCATCACTACAGCCAGTACAATGGAAAGGTGGGAATGTGTACTGAATGTGTACTGACGTTATATGTGAAAGGTGGAGGTACTGGTGGATGTGTACTGACACTATAAGGGATCTCTACCTGCAGTGACAGTCTGAGCTTCTCAAGTTCTTCCTCCAGAGATTTCTTCTCCTGTTCACAGGCCATTTTCATATCTGCCAGAGCAAGTATCATTACTGCTGGATATATATATATATATATATATATATATATATATATATATATATATATTGCATTTCCATAGTACTTACTCTTGATGGACCTGTTATGCTCCTCCTCCTCCTGCTGTTTCTGCAGGAGCTCTGTCTCCTCCTGCTGTTTGTGTTTCAGCATCTCCTGAAGAACCTGCAGCTCCGTCTGCTTCTGCAACCTCAACTCCTTCAGCTGCTCCAACAAACCGTTCTCCAACTCCTGCTTCTCACACCGCAAACACTCCAATCGGGCCACAGGCCCCACTACTGACACAGAACCACACACACACACACACACACACACACACACACACACACACACACACACACAAAGAGAGACAAACAGAAAGACACATAGACATATGAAATTAGAAAGCCATATAGTGTAGAAATAGATTGATGTTATTCAGGGAGCTCATTTATAAAACTTTGTGGATTCCAAAATGAAAGTGTGTGTATTCTGCACAAATAACAGGAAATGGCATATACCCCCCCAAAAAATTTGATTTCTAAAGCCTCGAATATGAATTATTGGGAGATAGAGGCGACAATGCAGCGCTAAAGACAAAAAAGGAATTTTTACCACAGGTATGAGTGGCAGCACCAGCAACCGCAGGTGTGAGTGGCATTATATTTACATTTACCCTCCACATCCTTTGTGTCTGTGTATTCGTCCTCGATGCGTCCAGCACACCATCTCCAGAAACGCCTCATTTTTCCTCTGTCCTCTTCAGTGTCTTTCCACAGACTGATCTGTAAAGGTGTTCATGGGATTCCCCTCACGTGTGACATTGGGCCACAGGACATATGGGGTTCTAAAGTTCCAAGAGTGTAGATGAGTTGTTTTTCTTTGAATTTCCTAATTTCATTGACTCTACCTCAACCTGGATTGATTAACCATGTACGGCTCACCGGAGACTGTGATACATATAACATCCCAAAGTGTACTTAATTCTGAGCAAAATCTAACTAGCCTCATTACTGCTGAACTATGAGGGGCCATTTAGGGAGAAATCAGGGAAACACTACTTGTACATACATATGAAACATTTTCACATAAATAGCCTACTACTTACATTTGTGTATAATAATTTAAACTTGCATATACACGCACTTGCCCACTCAATCCCTGGTGCGTAAACATAGAGTTGCACTATGCTTATGTTGGTATGGGGGTGTCTGTGTGTATATAACAATTTTCAGTGCGCCCGGAAGTCATTTCATTGTAATTTCAAGGCAGATATTTAACATGTGTACAGTGCGTATAATAGACAGAGGAAGACTGTTGAACTATTAATATTAGGACAGTTATTGACATTTGTGTAATAAGTAGTGCTTCTCTTAATGACAAATGTAACTGTTTTCCCATATAGAATTGTGTGCTTTATATTGTTTGGAAGAACTTTTTCTTCTCATTTAGAAATATGTGGACTAAGTGCTCAGATTGTCTTATTATTTATTATGCTCAGTCTTTCATTGCGTATAATTTTAAACTCAGCTGCGTGCCATAAGACACAAGTTAATCTGAGCCTTTTTTGTTCTAACGCCGACTTAACCTAGCCATGTTTTACAGTTATCTTGAAATAATTGAGGTTCATCGCTAGAGGGTGGTGTTCATCTTTTTTTCTTTTCTTTTTTTGTATTATTGTTTAGGGAAAAACTATAAAATAGATGAGGTGGACGTTTTCTATGTATCATATGGAATTTGAGTATATGAGTGAATGTTACTATGTAAATGTATAAGAATTTGTGGATAAAATTATTATGAGATTATTTATAATCAAACAACTACACTATACAACCACATCTTCCTTTTATTTACATATTATACAGATATTTACATTTTATTTACAGAGCAGCTCCTCATTGGTTCGGCTCAGAAGCTTCTTTTCGATGTCCTCTTTCTCCAGGTACTCCTGCAGATTAGGCATCTCCTCCGACAACCGCCTGAGGGCAGAAGAGACGTGGTGTGAATCGTAGCCTGCTGTTAAAAGCTACAGATATAGTACATCTGTGAGGTTAACAGAGGCTAACAACCCCTGAACAGACTTTCTACTCCCAAGGGGCCCAGAGATATTTACCAATAAAGTGCTACGCTCCAGACGGATGAGCGAGAAGCGCATGCGCAATTGCAACGAATTGGAGGAGGAAGTTTAAACAAACGCGCTGACTTTGCATACTCACATCTAGGCCGGGCCAGGTCCAAATGGCCTGCAACTCGGTGCGCATCACCTCCATGACTGTCCCTAACGAACGCCACCTGCCACGCATTCGTCCCATCCCTGGCGGCTTTAAAAAATCGTAGCGTGAAAACGGTGGGTCCGATCCGCGTGCCACTCGAAGTCAATTACAGGGGAGATGCAGCCCTTTCCAAAGAGCCCTGAACAGACTTTCTACTCCGACGTCCATCGCTAGCACCGGCTGAAAGCTGAGTTCCAGAGCTTTTCAACGAGCCCCCGTGCGTCTCTCTTCTCCAAAGTAGCGGAGATATATGAAAGGATAAAAGGGGAAAAGAATAAAATGCGCACCGGTTTCAAATTCGCAGGCTACCTGCGCTGAAGGCGTGGAAAACGAGCACGTGACCGAAAGGCTTCCGTACCCGATGGGTCCAGCTCTCGTGCCCAGTTGGTAGCTCGAAGGCTGTGCATATTCGATGCTGCACGGCCCCTGGGGCTCACGTTTTCAAGGGTCGAAGTGCGCACGTGCCGATGACCGGCAACCTAGCTCCGTGCCTGGGCACAATTCGGGCACTTTGATCCCCTTCAAGTGAATGGATAGATGGGAAAAAACATACTGCCAGGCCCACCGTGTCACATCAACCATGCAGGGCAAAGTGGCTTCGTCCCTGGGCACACTTTCTTGTGATTTGAGCCTTTAAATAATACAGGATCCAGACTTCCAATGCTCTCTAAATCACATGCCCGGCAAAGTAGCCTTAAACCTGGACACACAATGGAGACCATTTGACCTGTTAAATCATACTACAACCAGACTTCCAGGCCCACCAGGTCACACAGTCATGCCCAGCAAAGGAGCTCTGGGCCTGGGCACACTTCACGCAGTTTGACCCTTTAAATAATACTACAACCAGACTTCCAGGCCCAAGAGGTCACACAGTCATGCCCAGCAAAGTAGCTCTGGGCCTGGGCACACTTCACGCAGTTTTACCGTTTAAATAAAACTAGAAACAGACTTCCTGGCCCAAGAGGTCACACAGTCATGCCCAGCAAAGTAGTGCTGGGCCAGGGCACACTTCATGCACTTTGTGCCTTGTGCCTTTAAATAATACTATAACCAGACTTCCAAACCCAAGAGGTCACAGAGTCATGCCCAGCAAAGTCGCTATGGGCCTGGGCAGACCATGCAGTTTGACCCTTTAACCAAAACTAGAAAGAGACCTCCAAGCCCAGGAGGTCACAGAATCATACCCAGTAAAGTAGCTAGCTAGCTATCCAGCTACCGGAAGCACGGTTAACAGTGCAGCCGGTAGCTAGCTAGCTAGCTAGCAGCTCAGTAACCGTACAAATTCGCTTGCTGCTGAAAACTGTCAAGTTGTATTTATAGCTTTCGTTTTAGTTCTCTCAGCTTACTTATTTGTTTTTGTTTTTTTGTTTTTTTTTAGGGAAGTTCAATAATTTCTTAGAAATCTTGGAACATTTTGCCAGTTGGCTTCTAGGAAAGCCTTTCTGCGCACAGACAATAAACACAACCCAGAATTCCTCAAACAGGAATGAATCTACTAATTTACAACACGGTTTAGTAACATTTCAGGCACATGAGTGGAGGAACTAGCAAATTCTAAATGATTAAATCGAAGCTGATAAAAATCCATGAAAATTTAAACTGGTCATGAAAAAATGCTTGTGAATTGAAAATGTAAGTGATCGTTATCTGGAAAAGAAAGGATTAAAACAGTCTTGATTTGATACATTTTAAAAAATGAAATATCAAGTTTTATCATTCGTGACCAAGGGAGTTTCTATGAGGGTGTAAACAACAAATGCATGTAAACTAAAAACTACAGTGGTATATAATTAAATAATTTGAGTAACTTTGTGTCACGTCATTTAACGTTTAACTCAAGCCATTTTTGTTACCGGACTCTTATCACTTAACATTAGTAACTGTTTTAGTTGCCTTGTTTATCCAATAACATTCATTAATTAATCAATCGTTTAACCCAAGCAATTTTCATTACTTCCGCCTCTCGAGGCAAAATGTCAATCAGAACGTTGCGCCCGCAAACTTCAAATAAACGATAAATTAGGCGAGTAATAAAAATGGATAAAGTTGAAAGATAAGTTGATTAAACTTGAGTCAAATAAAACTACTTATCAGTCAAAGCGTCAATTCATATGCATTTTATTGACTCTACATTTAATTTACGGGCATTTTAATCAGCCATATTTTTGATGTACAGACCTGAGTTTTGTCGTTGAAGAGAATAAAAGAATCCGTCGTGTAAACTTACGCCATCTGCAGGCTGAGATGGTGTTGGCGTGACCCGGATGTGACATTTGCCAAGCTGATGACATATCGCGATATTAATTGTGAGATTTCCTTACCAGCTTTGCTCTTCGCAGAAGGGTACAGTGCGGCCGAACAGCGTAAGGAGTGGACTCCTTGGTAGACGTTTCGACCAGTGTTTCGCCCGATTTTACTACAAAGGTGTGATGAATGTTTTCTTGGCACACCATGGGTCCTCTGAAATCGGTAGACATTTGAACAGAAGGGCTTACCTATGTATTGTGACCAAGTGCATCCCTTCATGCAGCTGCTTAAATTATGGCAGAAGGACACTTTCAACAAGACAAGAAACCCTGCCGCAAGGGTTGTATAATCACGGATTTGTTCCAGTATCAAGACAGCAAATTTTCAATGTTTCCCTGGCCTTCACAGTCCCCAGATCTTAATCCTATAGAACATCCCTGGGTAAAGGTATAAAACAGCAGTTTAGAACATGTCAGTCCCTCCATGTAATTTGAGAGAAAATATCCTATGAAGATTGGACCAAGATTCCTGCCGAGTATTTTCAGCACATAGTGCTGTGCCAGAAAGAATTGCTGCAGTTCTGGAGGCCAAAGAAGGTCCAACATGCTATTAAATGGGTGTACTTAAGCCAGATACACTGTGTCCTATAATAGGATGTTGCTGGAACGTATGTGGATGTTGTTGGAATGGCCGCAGAGTTGCAGCAGCAGTACAGGTAGTCTGTGATCCTTTCCCCCATCCGAGTGAGTTTGCCCTGTTACACGGGGTCGAGTTATGATGTGAATGTTCAATTACACAGGATGGATTGTGGGCGACGGAACCGAACGGCCTTCAGGATTCAAGTAGAGAAAGGTGAAACTTCTCCAGCCTTTGAGTTAATCACAGGACTATTGCATAGCAATTAGGGATAACAGAACAGCTTTCGGGGGGTTTGGGTGGGGTGCCTTATCCGCCCCTTTAACAGAGTAGTCACAATTCAAATTTCCCTTGTTCCATTGTTTACAAGGCATTATACATGTGGTTTATTTATAGTGCACGGGGTAATATGCAGCGAGTCTGGTCTGTCTGCTTTGGAAGAGAAACATTTGGCCAAAAGAGCAAGACACAGCCAGGAGGATGATTGGTAAGAGCAGATCATAATATGCACCTTAAAGCTGTACACTACAGCTAGGTCCTGTTCCATGACTGCATATATAAATTTACTACTGACATTGTCATTTGTATCTGGCCATTTACAGTGCACTCTTGCTCAATGCAGCACTTGAAGCTGATTTTCCATTGTGTAGTTATTATGTTCAAGAGATGTTTGACCCGGTCAGGGTGACACACTTTAGTGAGGGCAGCAGTATCCTAGAGGACACTACAGACAGTGACGGAGACATCTCAGAGCGCGAGGTGAGAGGTTGAGTTTTTTGTTACTCTCTCTACGACATACTTTTCATGCCAGGTACTATTGTCCAGTTCAGCCCAATTTAATTTACTGCCTTGTATTATCATATATAAATTGCTGAACGATATATATATATATATATATATATATATATATATATATATATAGAGGTTGGAAATTGGTTGTGTAAAAATGAATTGTGATTGTTAAGCCACACAGATGTAAGTGGACATCAAGGGAAAAAATAGTGTGGGTGCCAAGTATGGTGATTGTATCTTTAAAGCTGTAGGAAATGTTACTTTCAGAATGTTTGTGAGATAAAAAAAAAAAAAAAGATATAATTACTATCCATGGTGGAATTGAATGTGTTGCAGACAACATAGGCAGGGATTAGACTGAAAAATATCAGAGTATTCTTAGTGCCGTTTATTGCTGTTGTCAGAGGTTATGCAGCCATATCCTCCCTAGCAAGTATGGCTTCTTCTTCTAACTGTTTGGCCACCTGCAGACACAAGTACCGTGTTGAGCAATATTTAATTACATCTACTCCAAATGCATATTTAATTGCATTGTTAGTATTTATGCAAAACAAGTGTTAGGATTGCCCTGCTCCATTGCAGACTTTCTCACTCTAGCAAATGCGGCTTCCACCTCCTCAATCAGTTGATCCGCATCATTTTCATAGGAAACATCATTAGTAAAAGATGTTTGAGGAACAATCTTAAAATTCACATCTGGATCTCGCATCTTTCTGTAAGAATCCAGTGTCAACTGCAACTATGAGGAGAAACAGTGTTAAGCAATATTTAATTACATCTACTTGAAATGCATAGTTCATAGCATTGTGAGAATTTGTGGAAAACAAGTGTTAGGATTGCTCTGCTCCACTGCAGACTTTCTCACTCTAGCAAAGATGGCTTCCACGTCCTCAATATATTTATCCCAGTCATTGTCATGGAAAATCTGAGTCTTTTCAGGAAACATCATGACATTCATATGTGGAGGTTCTGTCTTTTTGGAAGAGTCCAGTTCCACCTGTAGATATGAGTAGAAATATTGTTGACCAGTATTTAAATACATTTAATTGAAATATGACTTTAATTACATTTTGATACATTTGTAATTTATCATTTGTATTGGACTGGAAAGGAAACAAATACAATTTTTTATCGCATATCCATTATCACATAGCCTGCAGGCCTAATGATGTAAAAATGTGCCCCCAAATGTTCAACAGAAATAACAGGACCTGACACACTAAGGTACCGTAGACCCATTCAAATTGTGCTATTGGAACAATAAATTCCAATGCATTCAGTCATTTTAGCTAGTGTTGATTTTGATTCTCGCCACAATTATACTAATAATCAGCGTTACAACTCAGCATGCAAAGTCACCGAACAGTCGACTGTTAATTCTATAGTAAGGAGAATGTAAAACAAACAAACAAAAAACCCACCAACAGTATTTTTTTTCCTGTAACTGACAAAGATTACGTATGCTAAATGTATGTGTCCTAAATATATTCTAAATACATTTACATTAGTGGTTTTAATTAATTTCTCCAACATTTGTTGAAATGCATTTGTAATTTATATTCAGAGACATTTCAGTGTACTTAAGTACAAGCATTAAATTAGCATCACTGTTCACCATAGCTGTTTTTCCATTTTTTGTGGCTTTTGTCCCTTGCCTCAGTATGGCTTTAAATCATTTGTCTTGGTTCTACTTTACTTACTATGGCTGATTCAGTTGTCTGAGTAGTCAAGTCATTCTTCGTTAAATGGTTTGTTCTAGTGTCTGTTTAAAAAGTAACAGAAAATGTCTTATTAGCATTGTATAGATACTTAGAACACTTCTACGTAGATCTCTCTCTCTCTCAGACACACACACAGTTCATCCAAGTGGTGGCTGTGGTCAGAACTTACCCTTAAAGAAGTCATCATCTGAGGTGGAGTTCCTTCTATTAACACCCTTCCGACAACAGCAAGTGAAGAATAGCACAAGTTGTGTGAATGTTCTGGCAGGGATCTGGGCTCGTGTCTTTTCATTTTTCTTTTTCCTATATTGACCAAATATCCCATGGTTTTCCTTTTCATACTTCTCAGAAGGAACAGGTTCCTTGCATCTTGGATTACAGTAGTAACTACTGGACTGACCCATAATAAATTTTGTTTTGAAAATCCAACTAACCGGCACTACTTGATAACAGAAGAGATCGTTTGGGTAAAACAGAAATGTGATCGGTAGACTAAAATTGGTTCACAGAAATTGCTCATTTGAAAAATCTGTTCTTTGACTACATCATAATTGCATAATTGATGCGGATGCATTATGACATCGCACGTCACGTCTGCAATAGATTTAGATTTACACCAACTTTAAAGAGAAAATGATGATTAGCAAATGTAGTTGCTAGTGATTGTCTAGTGATTGCAAGCAACGACTATTCGTGCTCTGCATTCTTGCGTATTTATTTATGCTAGGCTGTACATAACGCAGCCTTAAAAACATGGGATAGAAATCCCCATGTAACACAATTCTGTCCAAATACATGGCTAGCTAGCAAGTTATTTTACAATCCCATTTAGCACATATATCGCCGCGAATGTCCTGAACAAAACACGCTGTACCTAATCCCCATAAATGACATATCTCTCACTGAATAAAAACTTGTATGCTTCAACAGTATACAGTGGGAGAAATGGCGATCACCTTTAAAAGGATTTCTTACTGTAGGCCTATTATAAACAACATGGAGGAAATTAAAATAAAAATACTTCAGTTAGACCGTGGACACAGGCTGCTAATAAGTCAAGTAAATGAAACTGGATGGACTGCTTAATTATGTAACAACACAACATTTATGGTGACGAGGATGTTTCACACATACACTCTTAAGTGATGCTGACCTCAATATCCACATTTCACATTGTTACTGTACCACTGTAGATGAACCTAAACCTCACATTCTCGTCACGTTGATAAGCTTTTTGAAAGTTCCGCTCTGCACGTCTCTGAAAAGCAGGCGAGTTCATCTCCTGGAAACATAAAAGCATGACACTAATGTAAATCTTTCACTTTGTTCTTATATGCGAGTTGTCAATAATTCAAAATTCTTGTTAAAACTGTGGAACTCTGTTGCAGCTCACTCTCTCTGTTTTGCATTGCCAGATCGCTGAACAGGAGCATGTCCGGCTTTGACACACGTGCCCTGCGCTGACCAGTACCGCCAGCAACCACAACACGTGGAGACGTAATCCTCTTTAACTACTTGTCCTTCCTCCATGTATATACACTCAAAACTCCAGTTTAGAGTGGTCAATGGCACTTACGCCAGCACACTGTACCGGTTTGATCACCTGTAGTCAGAGATGCACGGACCCGTTGGTGCGTACGCGTAACTCGGAGCGGGTGCTGCTCTCCAAGGTTATGCTGCTGCTTACTGTCACTCTCTCACGAGCACAAGTCCTCGTCTACTTTAACAAGGCTAAGTCACTGATAATGTAATAACAAACATGTTTGACAAAATACTAGGTCATGGTTTGCAGTCTAAAGTCCTTCTGACTTGCTGAGAGTTAGCCTGATTTGATTTAGCTTGTTCTTAACCTTTGTTTAGTATGTTACATAAAAGCTCATGGAAATATTTCAGATGTAACATAAATGTACCTGACCATTTTCACTGAAAGAGACTGGTAGCTACAGGATTACATGAAGCTACAATCAGAATCGATTTCTAGTCACCGAGCATTATTGTTGTGAATAATTAGAATTTAAATTAATTCATATTTTGTTAATTATGTAAATAAGTTACAATCTTGGAAGATAGTTTGTATTCTGTTTCTATATGACAGTTATATATTTTTTTGTTTGTTTGTTTGTTTTCTTAGTGTAAATCATGATCTTATAGTTTGTTTTCTAAGTGTGTTTCCAAATTGCCTTTGACTGCTGTATGCCTAATTGCAGCATTTAACCCCTCATTTCGTCTCTAATTTTTGACATGTACTCTTGTCTTGCATAAGTGGAAAGTCGATCAGCCCCCGTTTAAAAATGGTGAGCTTTTACTGTCACGTTAATAACATCACGCACGCGCACACCTAATGCTTTGACTGTCCTGCACTTTAAATATCTTCTGCACATAATGGAGGGTGTGCATAGTTATCAGTTCCCTTCGTGCAAAAGGGTTGTCTTAGGTTACTGTAAAGTCTAACGCACATTTGGAATCCTTTCTTTTGCTGAGATGTTACTAGCTCACATGATACTCAAAAATGAGCACAATCATCGAAATGCGGACATCATTGGGTACAGGGGTGCCTAGCCATAGTCATGAATAACTGAATATAAAAGGCTGAACAATCTACTATAAGCAATTGCATATTTCATTAGGTTTTTTTTTTTTTAATAGGCTGTAGTAACTTCAGGAGCTCAGGCAGGGGAACATTAATATTTATGAGTGGCTATGCCACACCCACTGAAATAAAAGCTGAGGATGTCATTGCAGAGGTAGGAGAAGCCAGAGCAGAATATTACAGAATATTACATTATTACATTGATTGAATAGTGGCTCTGTCTGCCCTGGGGGTATTATTGAAACCCAAAGGCTGAAAGGATGGGGAGAGAGAGAGAGAGAGAGAGAGAGAGAGAGAGAGAGCATGTGTGAACATATTCTTGTCACTGTACGGCTCCTCCCCCCAAACGTCTCCCCGTGTGTGTTTGCTTGTGTGTGTGTGTGTGTGTGTTCATCCGTGTGGCCACGCCCCTTTGTGTTTCACGCCTGCTCTTCGTTGTGTTGTTATTGTTTGCGTATATAAGTCCTTTGTGTAAACATTAACGTTGTCAGTGTTTGATCCCACGATAGCCTTAGTGCTACGTTGTCTTCCATGTCTCTAAATAAACATTGCTGTATGCATCACGGCTCCTCTTTTGTATCCTGCCAAGCCTCCCTGCGTTACAATTATGATCAAATTTGATAAAATACTAGGTCATAGTTTGCAGTCTGAAGTATTTTTGACCTGCTGAGAGTTAGCCTGATTTGATTTAGCCTGTTCCTAACCTTTGTTTAGTATGTTGCGTAAAAGCTCATGGAAATATTTCAGATGTAACATACATGTAATTGACCTAGTAGAGCAAAATTACAGAATTGTAAGGAAGAAGTGACATTCTTGGGGCATATCATTAAGGGAAATACACACGGGCTGTCTCAAAACTGAGCACAAGCCATAATTTTGCTACCTAAACCATAGTGGCATACTCCCCTCTTACTGTTTTAGTCCCACACGCAGTACACCAAATACTGCAGGACCAAAGAGTGTCACACTTATCAGCCCAATGGTAGCTGAGATACCACACTACCCTCTTAGATATGCCTAATATAACTGTCAAAAGGTGTATAACACTGAACCCAGCTACACTCCTTCCTACGGAGGAGGATGGAGATCCACAAGACTGCACAGCAGTCTTAGCTTAAGTATGTACACCGCAGGTTGATCTCTTTGAAGAAGCCATAAGTAACCCAGACCTATGCCTCTATGTGGACGGGTCAGCAAGCAGGGACGACACAGGGGTCAATAGGGCGGCATACGCGGCAGTAACAGATCATGAAATACTTGAAACAGAAGTATTACCGTCCTCCTATTCAGCGCAGGCTGCTGAACCAGTAGCACTGACGGAAGCATGCCAATTAGCTGCAGACAAAACTGTTAATGATTTTGGAGCCATATGGAAACATAGGCAATTCCGGACAAGCTCGGGTAAATATATTAGACATCACCATCTTGCTAGAAGCCATTTTGCTGCCAAAGACAATTGCAGTTGTTAAGTGTGCAGCTCACAGGACTACAGAAGACCAAATCAGCAAGGGGAATAATTTTGTAGATAGAGTAACAAAGGCAGCTGCAACTAACACCGCTGTGCAAGCAATACAGGAAACCGCTGCTACCCCGCATGCCACATTACGGGAGATTCAGTCAGGGGCTACCGCCACCGAACGCACCAGGTGGAGACAACTAGACTGCGCAGTGTACGATGGTGCTTGGACACACACACCTACGGGCAAACCTTGCCTAGCCAAATCATACATGCAGGGCCTAATCAGAATTGCTCATGGGCGTAGCCATATGAGCAAAGGGGGAATCGTGGACAGCATATTAAAGTTGCGCCAGAACTCACAATACTTACCCAAAACTTTTGTTCCAGCTGTCTTGTTTGTGCGCAGCACTCCCCAAAGGGAACCAAGCACGGTGGACAGGACCACACCAAGTCCTGTTAACAACCCACACTGCTGTCAAAATAGAAGGACGAGGAACCTGGGTACATCACACACACTGTAAGAAGGCTCCGACACCAGCCCCAACCCCAAGCAGCAGCACCCCAACAGACTAGGTCGGAACTGTGTTGAGTAGGGTGTTAAAGGCAAGGCCTACCCTTTCGACACTCGGAACCGTCAACCTCTCGCCTCTTGCTGATCCTGCCGACTACACCAATTTCTGTGGTGGAATTTTGAATAAACAGCAAGTCAGATGTGATTAAAAGAGTAATTTAATAAAGAAAATAAGGCATACAAAACACAGCTGTGTGAGAGCTAATGCTCTAAGCAAAAGTTCTAAAGGGGTAGACTGGCTCTGCTCCTTATACCTAAACTTCACATCCTGGAAGGGATGTCCTGTCATCCTGTATACCCATTTCCTGCTCCTTGTTGCACTAAGCACTTCTGCACACATCAGGATGCTCTGTTCCACCAGGACAGACACAGTTTGCTAGATCCTCTTTATCAGGATTAGTCGCACGACACATGCAAGATCACGAAGCAGCTGATTCAGCAGTCGTTTTGTTCACACAATATACAAAGACAGAATGTGCAGACTAAACTATTCATATAGGATTACATAGAGAAAGGATTAACATGATTATATATGAATCACATGATAATACATGATCGAATAATAATTTCCATTCACACTAGAAACAGACCTCCAGGCCCAAGAGGTCACACAGTCAGGCCCAGCAAAGTAGCTCTGGGCCTGGGCACACTTCATGCAGTTTGACCCTTTGAATAATACTACAACCAGACTTCCAGGCCCAATAGGTCACACAGTCGTACCCAACAAAGTAGTGCTGGGACAGGGCACACTTCATGCACTTTGTGCGTTTAAATAATACTACAGCCAGATTTCCAAGCCCAAGAGGTCACACAGTCATGCCCAGCTAAGTAGCTCTGGGCCTGGGCACAATTCACGCAGTTTGACCCTTTAAATAAAACTAGAAACAGACTTCCTGGCCCAAGAGGTCACACAGTCATACTCAGCAAGGTTGCTTTAAACCTGGGCACACTTCACGCAGTTTGACCATTTAAATAAAACTAGAAACAGACTTCCAGGCCCAAGAGGTCACACAGTCATGCCCAGCAAAGTAGCTCTGGGCCTGGGCACACTTCACGCAGTTTGACCCTTTAGATAATACTACAACCAGACTTCCAGGCCCAAGAGGTCACACAGTCATGCCCAGCAAAGTAGCTCTGGGCCTGGGCACACTTGACGCAGTTTGACCCTTTAAGTAATACTAAAACCAGACTTCCAGGCCCAAGAGGTCACACAGTCATGCCCAGCAAAGAAGCTCTGGGCCTGGGCACACTTCATGCAGTTTGATCCTTTAAATAAAACTAGAAACAGACTTCCAGGCCCAATAGGTCACACAGTCATGCCCAGCAAAGTAGCTCTGGGCCTGGGCACACTTCACGCAGTTTGACCCTTTAGATAATACTACAACCAGACTTCCAGGCCCAAGAGGCCACACAGTCATGCCCAGCAAAGTAGCTCTGGGCCTGGGCACACTTCACGCAGTTTGACCATTTAAATAAAACTAGAAACAGACTTCCAGGCCCAAGAGGTCACACAGTCATGCCCAGCAAAGTAGCTCTGGGCCTGCGCACACTTCACGCAGTTTGACCCTTTAGATAATACTACAACCAGACTTCCAGGCCCAAGAGGTCACACATTCATGCCCAGCAAAGTAGCTCTGGGCCTGCGCACACTTCACGCAGTTTGACCGTTTAAACAAAACTAGAAACAGACTTCCTGGCCCAAGAGGTCACACAGTCATACTCAGCAAGGTTGCTTTAAACCTGGGCACACTTCACGCAGTTTGACCATTTAAATAAAACTAGAAACAGACTTCCAGGCCCAAGAGGTCACACAGTCATGCCCAGCAAAGTAGCTCTGGGCCTGCGCACACTTCACGCAGTTTGACCCTTTGACCATTTTTGGCAGATTTCACCACGTTATTACGAACGTGGATACGTTATCTTAGAATTATAAGCAGTGTGAGATGTGAAGCTAAGTGAAGCACATGTGCAGAATTTCTAACAATAGCCTGTTTTGTATAGCCTGGCTAACTGACCAATCAGTGAAATGAAATGTGGTTGCTGAGCCTGTTGCAGCTGGGTCAATTTAATTTGGTTTCATTGTGTTTAATTTTAAACTCAGCTGCGTGCCATAAGACACAAGTTTATCTGAGCATTTTTTGTTTTAATGCCGACTTAACCTAGCCATGTTTTACAGTTATCTTGAAATAATTAAGGTTCATCGCTAGAGGGTGCTGTTCATCTTTTTTTTCTTTTTCTTTTTTGTATTATTGATCAGGAAAAAACTATAAAATAGATGAAGTGGACGCAAACCTTGCCTAGCCAAATCATACATGCAGGGCCTAATCAGAATTGCTCATGGGCGTAGCCATATGAGCAAAGGGGGAATCGTGGACAGCATATTAAAGTTGCGCCAGAACTCACAATACTTACCCAAAACTTTTGTTCCAGCTGTCTTGTTTGTGCGCAGCACTCCCCAAAGGGAACCAAGCACGGTGGACAGGACCACACCAAGTCCTGTTAACAACCCACACTGCTGTCAAAATAGAAGGACGAGGAACCTGGGTACATCACACACACTGTAAGAAGGCTCCGACACCAGCCCCAACCCCAAGCAGCAGCACCCCAACAGACTAGGTCGGAACTGTGTTGAGTAGGGTGTTAAAGGCAAGGCCTACCCTTTCGACACTCGGAACCGTCAACCTCTCGCCTCTTGCTGATCCTGCCGACTACACCAATTTCTGTGGTGGAATTTTGAATAAACAGCAAGTCAGACGTGATTAAAAGAGTAATTTAATAAAGAAAATAAGGCATACAAAACACAGCTGTGTGAGAGCTAATGCTCTAAGCAAAAGTTCTAAAGGGGTAGACTGGCTCTGCTCCTTATACCTAAACTTCACATCCTGGAAGGGATGTCCTGTCATCCTGTATACCCATTTCCTGCTCCTTGTTGCACTAAGCACTTCTGCACACATCAGGATGCTCTGTTCCACCAGGACAGACACAGTTTGCTAGATCCTCTTTATCAGGATTAGTCGCACGACACATGCAAGATCACGAAGCAGCTGATTCAGCAGTCGTTTTGTTCACACAATATACAAAGACAGAATGTGCAGACTAAACTATTCATATAGGATTACATAGAGAAAGGATTAACATGATTATATATGAATCACATGATAATACATGATCGAATAATAATTTCCATTCACACTAGAAACAGACCTCCAGGCCCAAGAGGTCACACAGTCAGGCCCAGCAAAGTAGCTCTGGGCCTGGGCACACTTCATGCAGTTTGACCCTTTGAATAATACTACAACCAGACTTCCAGGCCCAATAGGTCACACAGTCGTACCCAACAAAGTAGTGCTGGGACAGGGCACACTTCATGCACTTTGTGCGTTTAAATAATACTACAGCCAGATTTCCAAGCCCAAGAGGTCACACAGTCATGCCCAGCTAAGTAGCTCTGGGCCTGGGCACAATTCACGCAGTTTGACCCTTTAAATAAAACTAGAAACAGACTTCCTGGCCCAAGAGGTCACACAGTCATACTCAGCAAGGTTGCTTTAAACCTGGGCACACTTCACGCAGTTTGACCATTTAAATAAAACTAGAAACAGACTTCCAGGCCCAAGAGGTCACACAGTCATGCCCAGCAAAGTAGCTCTGGGCCTGGGCACACTTCACGCAGTTTGACCCTTTAGATAATACTACAACCAGACTTCCAGGCCCAAGAGGTCACACAGTCATGCCCAGCAAAGTAGCTCTGGGCCTGGGCACACTTGACGCAGTTTGACCCTTTAAGTAATACTAAAACCAGACTTCCAGGCCCAAGAGGTCACACAGTCATGCCCAGCAAAGAAGCTCTGGGCCTGGGCACACTTCATGCAGTTTGATCCTTTAAATAAAACTAGAAACAGACTTCCAGGCCCAATAGGTCACACAGTCATGCCCAGCAAAGTAGCTCTGGGCCTGGGCACACTTCACGCAGTTTGACCCTTTAGATAATACTACAACCAGACTTCCAGGCCCAAGAGGCCACACAGTCATGCCCAGCAAAGTAGCTCTGGGCCTGGGCACACTTCACGCAGTTTGACCATTTAAATAAAACTAGAAACAGACTTCCAGGCCCAAGAGGTCACACAGTCATGCCCAGCAAAGTAGCTCTGGGCCTGCGCACACTTCACGCAGTTTGACCCTTTAGATAATACTACAACCAGACTTCCAGGCCCAAGAGGTCACACATTCATGCCCAGCAAAGTAGCTCTGGGCCTGCGCACACTTCACGCAGTTTGACCGTTTAAACAAAACTAGAAACAGACTTCCTGGCCCAAGAGGTCACACAGTCATACTCAGCAAGGTTGCTTTAAACCTGGGCACACTTCACGCAGTTTGACCATTTAAATAAAACTAGAAACAGACTTCCAGGCCCAAGAGGTCACACAGTCATGCCCAGCAAAGTAGCTCTGGGCCTGCGCACACTTCACGCAGTTTGACCCTTTGACCATTTTTGGCAGATTTCACCACGTTATTACGAACGTGGATACGTTATCTTAGAATTATAAGCAGTGTGAGATGTGAAGCTAAGTGAAGCACATGTGCAGAATTTCTAACAATAGCCTGTTTTGTATAGCCTGGCTAACTGACCAATCAGTGAAATGAAATGTGGTTGCTGAGCCTGTTGCAGCTGGGTCAATTTAATTTGGTTTCATTGTGTTTAATTTTAAACTCAGCTGCGTGCCATAAGACACAAGTTTATCTGAGCATTTTTTGTTTTAATGCCGACTTAACCTAGCCATGTTTTACAGTTATCTTGAAATAATTAAGGTTCATCGCTAGAGGGTGCTGTTCATCTTTTTTTTCTTTTTCTTTTTTGTATTATTGATCAGGAAAAAACTATAAAATAGATGAAGTGGACGCAAACCTTGCCTAGCCAAATCATACATGCAGGGCCTAATCAGAATTGCTCATGGGCGTAGCCATATGAGCAAAGGGGGAATCGTGGACAGCATATTAAAGTTGCGCCAGAACTCACAATACTTACCCAAAACTTTTGTTCCAGCTGTCTTGTTTGTGCGCAGCACTCCCCAAAGGGAACCAAGCACGGTGGACAGGACCACACCAAGTCCTGTTAACAACCCACACTGCTGTCAAAATAGAAGGACGAGGAACCTGGGTACATCACACACACTGTAAGAAGGCTCCGACACCAGCCCCAACCCCAAGCAGCAGCACCCCAACAGACTAGGTCGGAACTGTGTTGAGTAGGGTGTTAAAGGCAAGGCCTACCCTTTCGACACTCGGAACCGTCAACCTCTCGCCTCTTGCTGATCCTGCCGACTACACCAATTTCTGTGGTGGAATTTTGAATAAACAGCAAGTCAGACGTGATTAAAAGAGTAATTTAATAAAGAAAATAAGGCATACAAAACACAGCTGTGTGAGAGCTAATGCTCTAAGCAAAAGTTCTAAAGGGGTAGACTGGCTCTGCTCCTTATACCTAAACTTCACATCCTGGAAGGGATGTCCTGTCATCCTGTATACCCATTTCCTGCTCCTTGTTGCACTAAGCACTTCTGCACATATCAGGATGCTCTGTTCCACCAGGACAGACACAGTTTGCTAGATCCTCTTTATCAGGATTAGTCGCACGACACATGCAAGATCACGAAGCAGCTGATTCAGCAGTCGTTTTGTTCACACAATATACAAAGACAGAATGTGCAGACTAAACTATTCATATAGGATTACATAGAGAAAGGATTAACATGATTATATATGAATCACATGATAATACATGATCGAATAATAATTTCCATTCACACTAGAAACAGACCTCCAGGCCCAAGAGGTCACACAGTCAGGCCCAGCAAAGTAGCTCTGGGCCTGGGCACACTTCATGCAGTTTGACCCTTTGAATAATACTACAACCAGACTTCCAGGCCCAATAGGTCACACAGTCGTGCCCAACAAAGTAGTGCTGGGACAGGGCACACTTCATGCACTTTGTGCGTTTAAATAATACTACAGCCAGATTTCCAAGCCCAAGAGGTCACACAGTCATGCCCAGCTAAGTAGCTCTGGGCCTGGGCACAATTCACGCAGTTTGACCCTTTAAATAAAACTAGAAACAGACTTCCTGGCCCAAGAGGTCACACAGTCATACTCAGCAAGGTTGCTTTAAACCTGGGCACACTTCACGCAGTTTGACCATTTAAATAAAACTAGAAACAGACTTCCAGGCCCAAGAGGTCACACAGTCATGCCCAGCAAAGTAGCTCTGGGCCTGGGCACACTTCACGCAGTTTGACCCTTTAGATAATACTACAACCAGACTTCCAGGCCCAAGAGGTCACACAGTCATGCCCAGCAAAGTAGCTCTGGGCCTGGGCACACTTGACGCAGTTTGACCCTTTAAATAATACTAAAACCAGACTTCCAGGCCCAAGAGGTCACACAGTCATGCCCAGCAAAGAAGCTCTGGGCCTGGGCACACTTCATGCAGTTTGATCCTTTAAATAAAACTAGAAACAGACTTCCTGGCCCAAGAGGTCACACAGTCATGCCCAGCAAAGTAGCTCTGGGCCTGGGCACACTTCACGCAGTTTGACCATTTAAATAAAACTAGAAACAGACTTCCAGGCCCAAGAGGTCACACAGTCATGCCCAGCAAAGTAGCTCTGGGCCTGGGCACACTTCACGCAGTTTGACCCTTTAGATAATACTACAACCAGACTTCCAGGCCCAAGAGGCCACACAGTCATGCCCAGCAAAGTAGCTCTGGGCCTGGGCACACTTGACGCAGTTTGACCCTTTAAATAATACTAAAACCAGACTTCCAGGCCCAAGAGGTCACACAGTCAGGCCCAGCAAAGTAGCTCTGGGCCTGGGCACACTTCACGCAGTTTGACCATTTAAATAAAACTAGAAACAGACTTCCAGGCCCAAGAGGTCACACAGTCATGCCCAGCAAAGTAGCTCTGGGCCTGCGCACACTTCACGCAGTTTGACCCTTTAGATAATACTACAACCAGACTTCCAGGCCCAAGAGGTCACACAGTCATGCCCAGCAAAGTAGCTCTGGGCCTGCGCACACTTCACGCAGTTTGACCGTTTAAACAAAACTAGAAACAGACTTCCTGGCCCAAGAGGTCACACAGTCATACTCAGCAAGGTTGCTTTAAACCTGGGCACACTTCACGCAGTTTGACCATTTAAATAAAACTAGAAACAGACTTCCAGGCCCAAGAGGTCACACAGTCATGCCCAGCAAAGTAGCTCTGGGCCTGGGCACACTTCACGCAGTTTGACCCTTTAGATAATACTACAACCAGACTTCCAGGCCCAAGAGGTCACACAGTCATGCCCAGCAAAGTTGCTCTGGGCCTGGGCACACTTGACGCAGTTTGACCCTTTAAATAATACTAAAGCCAGACTTCCAGGCCCAAGAGGTCACACAGTCAGGCCCAGCAAAGAAGCTCTGGGCCTGCGCACACTTCACGCAGTTTGACCGTTTAAATAAAACTAGAAACAGACTTCCTGGCCCAAGAGGTCACACAGTCATGCCCAGCAAGGTTGTTTTAAACGTGGGCACACTTCAGACCGTTTCACTCTTTAAATCATTCAAAGCACCACATTTCAAGGCCCAAGAGGTCATAGAATCATGCTCATCAAAATAGCTCTGGGCCTGGGCACACTTCACGCAGTTTGACCATTTAAATAAAACTAGGACCAGACTTCCAGACCCAAGAGGTCACACAGTCATGCCCAGCAATGTAGCTCTGGGCCTTGGAACACTTTATGCAGTTTGACCCTTTAAATAATACTACAACCAGACTTCCAGGCCCAAGAGGTCACACAGTCATGCCCAGCAAAGTAGCTCTGGGCCTGGGCACACTTCACGCAGTTTGACCCTTTGACCATTTTTGGCAGATTTCACCACGTTATTACGAACGTGGATACGTTATCTTAGAATTATAAGCAGTGTGAGATGTGAAGCTAAGTGAAGCACATGTGCAGAATTTCTAACAATAGCCTGTTTTGTATAGCCTGGCTAACTGACCAATCAGTGAAATGAAATGTGGTTGCTGAGCCTGTTGCAGCTGGGTCAATTTAATTTGATTTCATTGTGTTTAATTTTAAACTCAGCTGCGTGCCATGAGACACAAGTTTATCTGAGCATTTTTTGTTTTAATGCCGACTTAACCTAGCCATGTTTTACAGTTATCTTGAAATAATTAAGGTTCATCGCTAGAGGGTGCTGTTCATCTTTTTTTTCTTTTTCTTTTTTGTATTATTGATCAGGAAAAAACTATAAAATAGATGAAGTGGACGTTTTCTATGTATCATATGGAATTTGAGTAGATGAGTGAATGTTACTATGTAAATGTATAAGAATTTGTGGATAAGATTATTATGAGATTATTTATAATCAAACGACTACACTGTACAACCACATCTTCCTTTTATTTACATATTATACAGATATTTACAGATATTTATATTTTACTTACAGAGCAGCTCCTCATTGGTTCGGCTCAGAAGCTTCTTTTCGATGTCCTCTTTCTCCAGGTACTCCTGCAGGTTAGGCATCTCCTCCGCCAACCGCCTGAGGGCAGAAGAGACGTGGTGTGACGCGTAGCCTGCTGTTAAAGGCTACAGATATAGTACATCTGTGAGGCTAACAGCGCTTATTATATGAAGCCTTATAGAGGTCATATGGAATGATCTCATTCGATCAACCCTAATGTAACCCTTACAAACTTTCATGAACTCATTTGAATAACACTACCATAGCCCTTAAGAATTTTCCTAAAATGTTTTAGGATGTTCTGAACAGAGTATCTCTTAAAGGTTAAATCCCTTGCAGGTCTTAGTCCTGCTCATCCCACATGCTGATGTGTGAGTGAAACAGTGCATAGGTGTAGAGACCTGGACTTGGCGAGATGCAGGCCTATCCTCTCAGTCTGGTGCTATTCTGTTACTAGAGGACCTGAACACGCTTCTCCAACAGCACGTTCTTCTGGGCCTGATGACAACACGCACACACATGCACCCGCACACACACGGGCACACATACAGACATACAGATACTGTTTAATTTCTTCACATCTGTAGATACACTAGCATAAGTTGATATATACGTTTATGAGTTTGATTATGAGCTGATTTCAACTTGACAGGTACAGAGTATATAGTATACATAGAGAGTGCATAGTTTTACCAGGTTGAGTGCTATAGATTCTTGTGATGAAATTTGACAAACCCAGCGATATGAAGAAAACAAGTACTGGGTTAGTCCCTTAAAGGTTTAAAGGAGTCTCCCTTAAAGGTCTTAGTCCTGCTCATACCACATGCTGATGTGTGAGTGAAACAGTGCAGAGGTGTAGAGACCTGGACTTGGCGACATGCAGGTCTTTCCTGGCAATTAGTGCTGCATTCTGCTGCAGGAGAACCAGAACATGCTTCTCCCCACACACACACACGGGCACACATACAGGTGCGCACATATACACAGATACACATTCTGTTTAATTTCTTCACATCTGCAGACTAGAGTAAGCTGAGGGTATAGTGTTAAACCAGGTACTACATAAACAGTATATAGTATATATACAGAGGATATAGTGTTAAACCAGGAACTACATACAGAGTATATAGTATACATACAGAGTATATAGTTTTACCAAAAGATCGTGCTGATCTTTGATCTCCTGGTTCTTCATCTCCAGCACCACTTTCAGACTCATAATGTTCTCCTCTATGGGCTGGTTTAACACACACACACACACACACAAACGTGCACACGCACACACACGCACACACGCACACACACACGAATCATCACTACAGCCAGTACAATGGAAAGGTGGGAATGTGTACTGAATGTGTACTGACGTTATATGTGAAAGGTGGAGGTACTGGTGGATGTGTACTGACACTATAAGGGATCTCTACCTGCAGTGACAGTCTGAGCTTCTCAAGTTCTTCCTCCAGAGATTTCTTCTCCTGTTCACAGGCCATTTTCATATCTGCCAGAGCAAGTATCATTACTGCTGGATATATATATATATATATATATATATATATATATATATATATATTGCATTTCCATAGTACTTACTCTTGATGGACCTGTTATGCTCCTCCTCCTCCTGCTGTTTCTGCAGGAGCTCTGTCTCCTCCTGCTGTTTGTGTTTCAGCATCTCCTGAAGAACCTGCAGCTCCGTCTGCTTCTGCAACCTCAACTCCTTCAGCTGCTCCAACAAACCGTTCTCCAACTCCTGCTTCTCACACCGCAAACACTCCAATCGGGCCACAGGCCCCACTACTGACACAGAACCACACACACACACACACACACACACACACACACACACACACACACACACACAAAGAGAGACAAACAGAAAGACACATAGACATATGAAATTAGAAAGCCATATAGTGTAGAAATAGATTGATGTTATTCAGGGAGCTCATTTATAAAACTTTGTGGATTCCAAAATGAAAGTGTGTGTATTCTGCACAAATAACAGGAAATGGCATATACCCCCCCAAAAAATTTGATTTCTAAAGCCTCGAATATGAATTATTGGGAGATAGAGGCGACAATGCAGCGCTAAAGACAAAAAAGGAATTTTTACCACAGGTATGAGTGGCAGCACCAGCAACCGCAGGTGTGAGTGGCATTATATTTACATTTACCCTCCACATCCTTTGTGTCTGTGTATTCGTCCTCGATGCGTCCAGCACACCATCTCCAGAAACGCCTCATTTTTCCTCTGTCCTCTTCAGTGTCTTTCCACAGACTGATCTGTAAAGGTGTTCATGGGATTCCCCTCACGTGTGACATTGGGCCACAGGACATATGGGGTTCTAAAGTTCCAAGAGTGTAGATGAGTTGTTTTTCTTTGAATTTCCTAATTTCATTGACTCTACCTCAACCTGGATTGATTAACCATGTACGGCTCACCGGAGACTGTGATACATATAACATCCCAAAGTGTACTTAATTCTGAGCAAAATCTAACTAGCCTCATTACTGCTGAACTATGAGGGGCCATTTAGGGAGAAATCAGGGAAACACTACTTGTACATACATATGAAACATTTTCACATAAATAGCCTACTACTTACATTTGTGTATAATAATTTAAACTTGCATATACACGCACTTGCCCACTCAATCCCTGGTGCGTAAACATAGAGTTGCACTATGCTTATGTTGGTATGGGGGTGTCTGTGTGTATATAACAATTTTCAGTGCGCCCGGAAGTCATTTCATTGTAATTTCAAGGCAGATATTTAACATGTGTACAGTGCGTATAATAGACAGAGGAAGACTGTTGAACTATTAATATTAGGACAGTTATTGACATTTGTGTAATAAGTAGTGCTTCTCTTAATGACAAATGTAACTGTTTTCCCATATAGAATTGTGTGCTTTATATTGTTTGGAAGAACTTTTTCTTCTCATTTAGAAATATGTGGACTAAGTGCTCAGATTGTCTTATTATTTATTATGCTCAGTCTTTCATTGCGTATAATTTTAAACTCAGCTGCGTGCCATAAGACACAAGTTAATCTGAGCCTTTTTTGTTCTAACGCCGACTTAACCTAGCCATGTTTTACAGTTATCTTGAAATAATTGAGGTTCATCGCTAGAGGGTGGTGTTCATCTTTTTTTCTTTTCTTTTTTTGTATTATTGTTTAGGGAAAAACTATAAAATAGATGAGGTGGACGTTTTCTATGTATCATATGGAATTTGAGTATATGAGTGAATGTTACTATGTAAATGTATAAGAATTTGTGGATAAAATTATTATGAGATTATTTATAATCAAACAACTACACTATACAACCACATCTTCCTTTTATTTACATATTATACAGATATTTACATTTTATTTACAGAGCAGCTCCTCATTGGTTCGGCTCAGAAGCTTCTTTTCGATGTCCTCTTTCTCCAGGTACTCCTGCAGATTAGGCATCTCCTCCGACAACCGCCTGAGGGCAGAAGAGACGTGGTGTGAATCGTAGCCTGCTGTTAAAAGC
The DNA here is from genome assembly GCF_041902795.1 of Electrophorus electricus. Lineage (NCBI taxonomy): Eukaryota > Metazoa > Chordata > Actinopteri > Gymnotiformes > Gymnotidae > Electrophorus > Electrophorus electricus. The sequence continues at coordinate 62,631 of NW_027658391.1, read as the reverse complement.
TACAGATATAGTACATCTGTGAGGTTAACAGAGGCTAACAACCCCTGAACAGACTTTCTACTCCCAAGGGGCCCAGAGATATTTACCAATAAAGTGCTACGCTCCAGACGGATGAGCGAGAAGCGCATGCGCAATTGCAACGAATTGGAGGAGGAAGTTTAAACAAACGCGCTGACTTTGCATACTCACATCTAGGCCGGGCCAGGTCCAAATGGCCTGCAACTCGGTGCGCATCACCTCCATGACTGTCCCTAACGAACGCCACCTGCCACGCATTCGTCCCATCCCTGGCGGCTTTAAAAAATCGTAGCGTGAAAACGGTGGGTCCGATCCGCGTGCCACTCGAAGTCGATTACAGGGGAGATGCAGCCCTTTCCAAAGAGCCCTGAACAGACTTTCTACTCCGACGTCCATCGCTAGCACCGGCTGAAAGCTGAGTTCCAGAGCTTTTCAACGAGCCCCCGTGCGTCTCTCTTCTCCAAAGTAGCGGAGATATATGAAAGGATAAAAGGGGAAAAGAATAAAATGCGCACCGGTTTCAAATTCGCAGGCTACCTGCGCTGAAGGCGTGGAAAACGAGCACGTGACCGAAAGGCTTCCGTACCCGATGGGTCCAGCTCTCGTGCCCAGTTGGTAGCTCGAAGGCTGTGCATATTCGATGCTGCACGGCCCCTGGGGCTCACGTTTTCAAGGGTCGAAGTGCGCACGTGCCGATGACCGGCAACCTAGCTCCGTGCCTGGGCACAATTCGGGCACTTTGATCCCCTTCAAGTGAATGGATAGATGGGAAAAAACATACTGCCAGGCCCACCGTGTCACATCAACCATGCAGGGCAAAGTGGCTTCGTCCCTGGGCACACTTTCTTGTGATTTGAGCCTTTAAATAATACAGGATCCAGACTTCCAATGCTCTCTAAATCACATGCCCGGCAAAGTAGCCTTAAACCTGGACACACAATGGAGACCATTTGACCTGTTAAATCATACTACAACCAGACTTCCAGGCCCACCAGGTCACACAGTCATGCCCAGCAAAGGAGCTCTGGGCCTGGGCACACTTCACGCAGTTTGACCCTTTAAATAATACTACAACCAGACTTCCAGGCCCAAGAGGTCACACAGTCATGCCCAGCAAAGTAGCTCTGGGCCTGGGCACACTTCACGCAGTTTTACCGTTTAAATAAAACTAGAAACAGACTTCCTGGCCCAAGAGGTCACACAGTCATGCCCAGCAAAGTAGTGCTGGGCCAGGGCACACTTCATGCACTTTGTGCCTTGTGCCTTTAAATAATACTATAACCAGACTTCCAAACCCAAGAGGTCACAGAGTCATGCCCAGCAAAGTCGCTATGGGCCTGGGCAGACCATGCAGTTTGACCCTTTAACCAAAACTAGAAAGAGACCTCCAAGCCCAGGAGGTCACAGAATCATACCCAGTAAAGTAGCTAGCTAGCTATCCAGCTACCGGAAGCACGGTTAACAGTGCAGCCGGTAGCTAGCTAGCTAGCTAGCAGCTCAGTAACCGTACAAATTCGCTTGCTGCTGAAAACTGTCAAGTTGTATTTATAGCTTTCGTTTTAGTTCTCTCAGCTTACTTATTTGTTTTTGTTTTTTTGTTTTTTTTTAGGGAAGTTCAATAATTTCTTAGAAATCTTGGAACATTTTGCCAGTTGGCTTCTAGGAAAGCCTTTCTGCGCACAGACAATAAACACAACCCAGAATTCCTCAAACAGGAATGAATCTACTAATTTACAACACGGTTTAGTAACATTTCAGGCACATGAGTGGAGGAACTAGCAAATTCTAAATGATTAAATCGAAGCTGATAAAAATCCATGAAAATTTAAACTGGTCATGAAAAAATGCTTGTGAATTGAAAATGTAAGTGATCGTTATCTGGAAAAGAAAGGATTAAAACAGTCTTGATTTGATACATTTTAAAAAATGAAATATCAAGTTTTATCATTCGTGACCAAGGGAGTTTCTATGAGGGTGTAAACAACAAATGCATGTAAACTAAAAACTACAGTGGTATATAATTAAATAATTTGAGTAACTTTGTGTCACGTCATTTAACGTTTAACTCAAGCCATTTTTGTTACCGGACTCTTATCACTTAACATTAGTAACTGTTTTAGTTGCCTTGTTTATCCAATAACATTCATTAATTAATCAATCGTTTAACCCAAGCAATTTTCATTACTTCCGCCTCTCGAGGCAAAATGTCAATCAGAACGTTGCGCCCGCAAACTTCAAATAAACGATAAATTAGGCGAGTAATAAAAATGGATAAAGTTGAAAGATAAGTTGATTAAACTTGAGTCAAATAAAACTACTTATCAGTCAAAGCGTCAATTCATATGCATTTTATTGACTCTACATTTAATTTACGGGCATTTTAATCAGCCATATTTTTGATGTACAGACCTGAGTTTTGTCGTTGAAGAGAATAAAAGAATCCGTCGTGTAAACTTACGCCATCTGCAGGCTGAGATGGTGTTGGCGTGACCCGGATGTGACATTTGCCAAGCTGATGACATATCGCGATATTAATTGTGAGATTTCCTTACCAGCTTTGCTCTTCGCAGAAGGGTACAGTGCGGCCGAACAGCGTAAGGAGTGGACTCCTTGGTAGACGTTTCGACCAGTGTTTCGCCCGATTTTACTACAAAGGTGTGATGAATGTTTTCTTGGCACACCATGGGTCCTCTGAAATCGGTAGACATTTGAACAGAAGGGCTTACCTATGTATTGTGACCAAGTGCATCCCTTCATGCAGCTGCTTAAATTATGGCAGAAGGACACTTTCAACAAGACAAGAAACCCTGCCGCAAGGGTTGTATAATCACGGATTTGTTCCAGTATCAAGACAGCAAATTTTCAATGTTTCCCTGGCCTTCACAGTCCCCAGATCTTAATCCTATAGAACATCCCTGGGTAAAGGTATAAAACAGCAGTTTAGAACATGTCAGTCCCTCCATGTAATTTGAGAGAAAATATCCTATGAAGATTGGACCAAGATTCCTGCCGAGTATTTTCAGCACATAGTGCTGTGCCAGAAAGAATTGCTGCAGTTCTGGAGGCCAAAGAAGGTCCAACATGCTATTAAATGGGTGTACTTAAGCCAGATACACTGTGTCCTATAATAGGATGTTGCTGGAACGTATGTGGATGTTGTTGGAATGGCCGCAGAGTTGCAGCAGCAGTACAGGTAGTCTGTGATCCTTTCCCCCATCCGAGTGAGTTTGCCCTGTTACACGGGGTCGAGTTATGATGTGAATGTTCAATTACACAGGATGGATTGTGGGCGACGGAACCGAACGGCCTTCAGGATTCAAGTAGAGAAAGGTGAAACTTCTCCAGCCTTTGAGTTAATCACAGGACTATTGCATAGCAATTAGGGATAACAGAACAGCTTTCGGGGGGTTTGGGTGGGGTGCCTTATCCGCCCCTTTAACAGAGTAGTCACAATTCAAATTTCCCTTGTTCCATTGTTTACAAGGCATTATACATGTGGTTTATTTATAGTGCACGGGGTAATATGCAGCGAGTCTGGTCTGTCTGCTTTGGAAGAGAAACATTTGGCCAAAAGAGCAAGACACAGCCAGGAGGATGATTGGTAAGAGCAGATCATAATATGCACCTTAAAGCTGTACACTACAGCTAGGTCCTGTTCCATGACTGCATATATAAATTTACTACTGACATTGTCATTTGTATCTGGCCATTTACAGTGCACTCTTGCTCAATGCAGCACTTGAAGCTGATTTTCCATTGTGTAGTTATTATGTTCAAGAGATGTTTGACCCGGTCAGGGTGACACACTTTAGTGAGGGCAGCAGTATCCTAGAGGACACTACAGACAGTGACGGAGACATCTCAGAGCGCGAGGTGAGAGGTTGAGTTTTTTGTTACTCTCTCTACGACATACTTTTCATGCCAGGTACTATTGTCCAGTTCAGCCCAATTTAATTTACTGCCTTGTATTATCATATATAAATTGCTGAACGATATATATATATATATATATATATATATATATATATATATAGAGGTTGGAAATTGGTTGTGTAAAAATGAATTGTGATTGTTAAGCCACACAGATGTAAGTGGACATCAAGGGAAAAAATAGTGTGGGTGCCAAGTATGGTGATTGTATCTTTAAAGCTGTAGGAAATGTTACTTTCAGAATGTTTGTGAGATAAAAAAAAAAAAAAAGATATAATTACTATCCATGGTGGAATTGAATGTGTTGCAGACAACATAGGCAGGGATTAGACTGAAAAATATCAGAGTATTCTTAGTGCCGTTTATTGCTGTTGTCAGAGGTTATGCAGCCATATCCTCCCTAGCAAGTATGGCTTCTTCTTCTAACTGTTTGGCCACCTGCAGACACAAGTACCGTGTTGAGCAATATTTAATTACATCTACTCCAAATGCATATTTAATTGCATTGTTAGTATTTATGCAAAACAAGTGTTAGGATTGCCCTGCTCCATTGCAGACTTTCTCACTCTAGCAAATGCGGCTTCCACCTCCTCAATCAGTTGATCCGCATCATTTTCATAGGAAACATCATTAGTAAAAGATGTTTGAGGAACAATCTTAAAATTCACATCTGGATCTCGCATCTTTCTGTAAGAATCCAGTGTCAACTGCAACTATGAGGAGAAACAGTGTTAAGCAATATTTAATTACATCTACTTGAAATGCATAGTTCATAGCATTGTGAGAATTTGTGGAAAACAAGTGTTAGGATTGCTCTGCTCCACTGCAGACTTTCTCACTCTAGCAAAGATGGCTTCCACGTCCTCAATATATTTATCCCAGTCATTGTCATGGAAAATCTGAGTCTTTTCAGGAAACATCATGACATTCATATGTGGAGGTTCTGTCTTTTTGGAAGAGTCCAGTTCCACCTGTAGATATGAGTAGAAATATTGTTGACCAGTATTTAAATACATTTAATTGAAATATGACTTTAATTACATTTTGATACATTTGTAATTTATCATTTGTATTGGACTGGAAAGGAAACAAATACAATTTTTTATCGCATATCCATTATCACATAGCCTGCAGGCCTAATGATGTAAAAATGTGCCCCCAAATGTTCAACAGAAATAACAGGACCTGACACACTAAGGTACCGTAGACCCATTCAAATTGTGCTATTGGAACAATAAATTCCAATGCATTCAGTCATTTTAGCTAGTGTTGATTTTGATTCTCGCCACAATTATACTAATAATCAGCGTTACAACTCAGCATGCAAAGTCACCGAACAGTCGACTGTTAATTCTATAGTAAGGAGAATGTAAAACAAACAAACAAAAAACCCACCAACAGTATTTTTTTTCCTGTAACTGACAAAGATTACGTATGCTAAATGTATGTGTCCTAAATATATTCTAAATACATTTACATTAGTGGTTTTAATTAATTTCTCCAACATTTGTTGAAATGCATTTGTAATTTATATTCAGAGACATTTCAGTGTACTTAAGTACAAGCATTAAATTAGCATCACTGTTCACCATAGCTGTTTTTCCATTTTTTGTGGCTTTTGTCCCTTGCCTCAGTATGGCTTTAAATCATTTGTCTTGGTTCTACTTTACTTACTATGGCTGATTCAGTTGTCTGAGTAGTCAAGTCATTCTTCGTTAAATGGTTTGTTCTAGTGTCTGTTTAAAAAGTAACAGAAAATGTCTTATTAGCATTGTATAGATACTTAGAACACTTCTACGTAGATCTCTCTCTCTCTCAGACACACACACAGTTCATCCAAGTGGTGGCTGTGGTCAGAACTTACCCTTAAAGAAGTCATCATCTGAGGTGGAGTTCCTTCTATTAACACCCTTCCGACAACAGCAAGTGAAGAATAGCACAAGTTGTGTGAATGTTCTGGCAGGGATCTGGGCTCGTGTCTTTTCATTTTTCTTTTTCCTATATTGACCAAATATCCCATGGTTTTCCTTTTCATACTTCTCAGAAGGAACAGGTTCCTTGCATCTTGGATTACAGTAGTAACTACTGGACTGACCCATAATAAATTTTGTTTTGAAAATCCAACTAACCGGCACTACTTGATAACAGAAGAGATCGTTTGGGTAAAACAGAAATGTGATCGGTAGACTAAAATTGGTTCACAGAAATTACTCATTTGAAAAATCTGTTCTTTGACTACATCATAATTGCATAATTGATGCGGATGCATTATGACATCGCACGTCACGTCTGCAATAGATTTAGATTTACACCAACTTTAAAGAGAAAATGATGATTAGCAAATGTAGTTGCTAGTGATTGTCTAGTGATTGCAAGCAACGACTATTCGTGCTCTGCATTCTTGCGTATTTATTTATGCTAGGCTGTACATAACGCAGCCTTAAAAACATGGGATAGAAATCCCCATGTAACACAATTCAGGTTCTGTCCAAATACATGGCAAGCTAGCAAGTTATTTTACAATCCCATTTAGCACATATATCGCCACGAATGTCCTGAACAAAACACGCTGTACCTAATCCCCATAAATGACATATCTCTCACTGAATAAAAACTTGTATGCTTCAACAGTATACAGTGGGAGAAATGGCGATCACCTTTAAAAGGATTTCTTACTGTAGGCCTATTATAAACAACATGGAGGAAATTAAAATAAAAATACTTCAGTTAGACCGTGGACACAGGCTGCTAATAAATCAAGTAAATGAAACTGGATGGACTGCTTAATTATGTAACAACACAACATTTATGGTGACGAGGATGTTTCACACATACACTCTTAAGTGATGCTGACCTCAATATCCACATTTCACATTGTTACTGTACCACTGTAGATGAACCTAAACCTCACATTCTCGTCACGTTGATAAGCTTTTTGAAAGTTCCGCTCTGCACGTCTCTGAAAAGCAGGCGAGTTCATCTCCTGGAAACATAAAAGCATGACACTAATGTAAATCTTTCACTTTGTTCTTATATGCGAGTTGTCAATAATTCAAAATTCTTGTTAAAACTGTGGAACTCTGTTGCAGCTCACTCTCTCTGTTTTGCATTGCCAGATCGCTGAACAGGAGCATGTCCGGCTTTGACACACGTGCCCTGCGCTGACCAGTACCGCCAGCAACCACAACACGTGGAGACGTAATCCTCTTTAACTACTTGTCCTTCCTCCATGTATATACACTCAAAACTCCAGTTTAGAGTGGTTAATGGCACTTACGCCAGCACACTGTACCGGTTTGATCACCTGTAGTCAGAGATGCACGGACCCGTTGGTGCGTACGCGTAACTCGGAGCGGGTGCTGCTCTCCAAGGTTATGCTGCTGCTTACTGTCACTCTCTCACGAGCACAAGTCCTCGTCTACTTTAACAAGGCTAAGTCACTGATAATGTAATAACAAACATGTTTGACAAAATACTAGGTCATGGTTTGCAGTCTAAAGTCCTTCTGACTTGCTGAGAGTTAGCCTGATTTGATTTAGCTTGTTCTTAACCTTTGTTTAGTATGTTACATAAAAGCTCATGGAAATATTTCAGATGTAACATAAATGTACCTGACCATTTTCACTGAAAGAGACTGGTAGCTACAGGATTACATGAAGCTACAATCAGAATCGATTTCTAGTCACCGAGCATTATTGTTGTGAATAATTAGAATTTAAATTAATTCATATTTTGTTAATTATGTAAATAAGTTACAATCTTGGAAGATAGTTTGTATTCTGTTTCTATATGACAGTTATATATTTTTTTGCTTGTTTGTTTGTTTTCTTAGTGTAAATCATGATCTTATAGTTTGTTTTCTAAGTGTGTTTCCAAATTGCCTTTGACTGCTGTATGCCTAATTGCAGCATTTAACCCCTCATTTCGTCTCTAATTTTTGACATGTACTCTTGTCTTGCATAAGTGGAAAGTCGATCAGCCCCCGTTTAAAAATGGTGAGCTTTTACTGTCACGTTAATAACATCACGCACGCGCACACCTAATGTTTTGACTGTCCTGCACTTTAAATATCTTCTGCACATAATGGAGGGTGTGCATAGTTACCAGTTCCCTTCGTGCAAAAGGGTTGTCTTAGGTTACTGTAAAGTCTAACGCACATTTGGAATCCTTTCTTTTGCTGAGATGTTACTAGCTCACATGATACTCAAAAATGAGCACAATCATCGAAATGCGGACATCATTGGGTACAGGGGTGCCTAGCCATAGTCATGAATAACTGAATATAAAAGGCTGAACAATCTACTATAAGCAATTGCATATTTCATTAGGTTTTTTTTTTTTTAATAGGCTGTAGTAACTTCAGGAGCTCAGGCAGGGGAACATTAATATTTATGAGTGGCTATGCCACACCCACTGAAATAAAAGCTGAGGATGTCATTGCAGAGGTAGGAGAAGCCAGAGCAGAATATTACAGAATATTACATTATTACATTGCTTGAATAGTGGCTCTGTCTGCCCTGGGGGTATTATTGAAACCCAAAGGCTGAAAGGATGGGGGGAGAGAGAGAGAGAGACAGAGAGAGAGAGAGAGAGAGAGAGAGCGAGCATGTGTGAACATATTCTTGTCACTGTACGGCTCCTCCCCCCAAACGTCTCCCCGTGTGTGTTTGCTTGTGTGTGTGTGTGTGTGTTCATCCGTGTGGCCACGCCCCCTTGTGTTTCACGCCTGCTCTTCGTTGTGTTGTTATTGTTTGCGTATATAAGTCCTTTGTGTAAACATTAACGTTGTCAGTGTTTGATCCCACGATAGCCTTAGTGCTACGTTGTCTTCCATGTCTCTAAATAAACATCGCTGTATGCATCACGGCTCCTCTTTTGTATCCTGCCAAGCCTCCCTGCGTTACAATTATGATCAAATTTGATAAAATACTAGGTCATAGTTTGCAGTCTTTAGTATTTTTGACCTGCTGAGAGTTAGCCTGTTCCTAACCTTTGTTTAGTATGTTGCGTAAAAGCTCATGGAAATATTTCAGATGTAACATACATGTAATTGACCTAGTAGAGCAAAATTACAGAATTGTAAGGAAGAAGTGACGTTCTTGGGGCATATCATTAAGGGAAATACACACGGGCTGTCTCAAAACTGAGCACAAGCCATAATTTCGCTACCTAAACCATAGTGGCATACTCCCCTCTTACTGTTTTAGTCCCACACGCAGTACACCAAATACTGCAGGACCAAAGAGTGTCACACTTATCAGCCCAATGGTAGCTGAGATACCACACTACCCTCTTAGATATGCCTAATATAACTGTCAAAAGGTGTATAACACTGAACCCAGCTACACTCCTTCCTACGGAGGAGGATGGAGATCCACAAGACTGCACAGCAGTCTTAGCTTAAGTATGTACACCGCAGGTTGATCTCTTTGAAGAAGCCATAAGTAACCCAGACCTATGCCTCTATGTGGACGGGTCAGCAAGCAGGGACGACACAGGGGTCAATAGGGCGGCATACGCGGCAGTAACAGATCATGAAATACTTGAAACAGAAGTATTACCGTCCTCCTATTCAGCGCAGGCTGCTGAACCAGTAGCACTGACGGAAGCATGCCAATTAGCTGCAGACAAAACTGTTAATGATTTTGGAGCCATATGGAAACATAGGCAATTCCGGACAAGCTCGGGTAAATATATTAGACATCACCATCTTGCTAGAAGCCATTTTGCTGCCAAAGACAATTGCAGTTGTTAAGTGTGCAGCTCACAGGACTACAGAAGACCAAATCAGCAAGGGGAATAATTTTGTAGATAGAGTAACAAAGGCAGCTGCAACTAACACCGCTGTGCAAGCAATACAGGAAACCGCTGCTACCCCGCATGCCACATTACGGGAGATTCAGTCAGGGGCTACCGCCACCGAACGCACCAGGTGGAGACAACTAGACTGCGCAGTGTACGATGGTGCTTGGACACACACACCTACGGGCAAACCTTGCCTAGCCAAATCATACATGCAGGGCCTAATCAGAATTGCTCATGGGCGTAGCCATATGAGCAAAGGGGGAATCGTGGACAGCATATTAAAGTTGCGCCAGAACTCACAATACTTACCCAAAACTTTTGTTCCAGCTGTCTTGTTTGTGCGCAGCACTCCCCAAAGGGAACCAAGCACGGTGGACAGGACCACACCAAGTCCTGTTAACAACCCACACTGCTGTCAAAATAGAAGGACGAGGAACCTGGGTACATCACGCACACTGTAAGAAGGCTCCGACACCAGCCCCAACTCCAAGCAGCAGCACCCCAACAGACTAGGTCGGAACTGTGTTGAGTAGGGTGTTAAAGGCAAGGCCTACCCTTTCGACACTCGGAACCGTCAATCTCTCGCCTCTTGCTGATCCTGCCGACTACACCAATTTCTGTGGTGGAATTTTGAATAAACAGCAAGTCAGACGTGATTAAAAGAGTAATTTTATAAAGAAAATAAGGCATACAAAACACAGCTGTGTGAGAGCTAATGCTCTAAGCAAAAGTTCTAAAGGGGTAGACTGGCTCTGCTCCTTATACCTAAACTTCACATCCTGGAAGGGATGTCCTGTCATCCTGTATACCCATTTCCTGCTCCTTGTTGCACTAAGCACTTCTGCACATATCAGGATGCTCTGTTCCACCAGGACAGACACAGTTTGCTAGATCCTCTTTATCAGGATTAGTCGCACGACACATGCAAGATCACGAAGCAGCTGATTCAGCAGTCGTTTTGTTCACACAATATACAAAGACAGAATGTGCAGACTAAACTATTCATATAGGATTACATAGAGAAAGGATTAACATGATTATATATGAATCACATGATAATACATGATCGAATAATAATTTCCATCACACTAGAAACAGACCTCCAGGCCCAAGAGGTCACACAGTCGTGCCCAGCAAAGTAGTGCTGGGCCAGGGCACACTTCATGCACTTTGTGCCTTTAAATAATACTACAACCAGATTTCCAAGCCCAAGAGGTCACACAGTCATGCCCAGCAAAGTAGCTCTGGGCCTGGGCACACTTCACGCAGTTTGACCCTTTAGATAATACTACAACCAGACTTCCAGGCCCAAGAGGTCACACAGTCATGCCCAGCAAAGTAGCTCTGGGCCTGCGCACACTTCACGCAGTTTGACCCTTTGACCATTTTTGGCAGATTTCACCACGTTATTACGAACGTGGATACGTTATCTTAGAATTATAAGCAGTGTGAGATGTGAAGCTAAGTGAAGCACATGTGCAGAATTTCTAACAATAGCCTGTTTTGTATAGCCTGGCTAACTGACCAATCAGTGAAATGAAATGTGGTTGCTGAGCCTGTTGCAGCTGGGTCAATTTAATTTGGTTTCATTGTGTTTAATTTTAAACTCAGCTGCGTGCCATAAGACACAAGTTTATCTGAGCATTTTTTGTTTTAATGCCGGCTTAACCTAGCCATGTTTTACAGTTATCTTGAAATAATTAAGGTTCATCGCTAGAGGGTGCTGTTCATCTTTTTTTTCTTTTTCTTTTTTGTATTATTGATCAGGAAAAAACTATAAAATAGATGAAGTGGACGCAAACCTTGCCTAGCCAAATCATACATGCAGGGCCTAATCAGAATTGCTCATGGGCGTAGCCATATGAGCAAAAGGGGAATCGTGGACATCATATTAAAGTTGCGCCAGAACTCATAATACTTACCCAAAACTTTTGTTCCAGCTGTCTTGTTTGTGCGCAGCACTCCCCAAAGGGAACCAAGCACGGTGGACAGGACCACACCAAGTCCTGTTAACAACCCACACTGCTGTCAAAATAGAAGGACGAGGAACCTGGGTACATCACACACACTGTAAGAAGGCTCCGACACCAGCCCCAACTCCAAGCAGCAGCACCCCAACAGACTAGGTCGGAACTGTGTTGAGTAGGGTGTTAAAGGCAAGGCCTACCCTTTCGACACTCGGAACCGTCAACCTCTCGCCTCTTCCTGATCCTGCCGACTACACCAATTTCTGTGGTGGAATTTTGAATAAACAGCAAGTCAGACGTGATTAAAAGAGTAATTTAATAAAGAAAATAAGGCATACAAAACACAGCTGTGTGAGAGCTAATGCTCTAAGCAAAAGTTCTAAAGGGGTAGACTGGCTCTGCTCCTTATACCTAAACTTCACATCCTGGAAGGGATGTCCTGTCATCCTGTATACCCATTTCCTGCTCCTTGTTGCACTAAGCACTTCTGCACATATCAGGATGCTCTGTTCCACCAGGACAGACACAGTTTGCTAGATCCTCTTTATCAGGATTAGTCGCACGACACATGCAAGATCACGAAGCAGCTGATTCAGCAGTCGTTTTGCTCACACAATATACAAAGACAGAATGTGCAGACTAAACTATTCATATAGGATTACATAGAGAAAGGATTAACATGATTATATATGAATCACATGATAATACATGATCGAATAATAATTTCCATCACACTAGAAACAGACTTCCAGGCCCAAGAGGTCACACAGTCGTGCCCAGCAAAGTAGCTCTGGGCCTGGGCACACTTGACGCAGTTTGACCCTTTAAATAATACTAAAACCAGACTTCCAGGCCCAAGAGGTCACACAGTCAGGCCCAGCAAAGTAGCTCTGAGCCTGGGCACATTTCACGCAGTTTGACCGTTTAAACAAAACTAGAAACAGACTTCCTGGCCCAAGAGGTCACACAGTCATGCCCAGCAAGGTTGCTTTAAACGTGGGCACACTTCAGACCGTTTCTCTCTTTAAATCATTCAAAGCACCACATTTCAAGGCCCAAGAGGTCATAGAATCATGCCCATCAAAATAGCTCTGGGCCTGGGCACACTTCACGCAGTTTGACCATTTAAATAAAACTAGAACCAGACTTCCAGACCCAAGAGGTCACACAGTCATGCCCAGCAATGTAGCTCTGGGCCTTGGAACACTTCACGCAGTTTGACCCTTTGACCATTTTTGTAGTGCTGGGCCAGGCCACACTTCATGCACTTTGTGCCTTTAAATAATACTACAACCAGATTTCCAAGCCCAAGAGGTCACACAGTCATGCCCAGCAAAGTAGCTCTGGGCCTGGGCACACTTCACGCAGTTTGACCCTTTGAATAATACTACAACCAGACTTCCAGGCCCAATAGGTCACACAGTCATACTCAGCAAGGTTGCGTTAAACCTGGGAACACTTCACGCAGTTTGACCATTTAAATAAAACTAGAAACAGACTTCCAGGCCCAAGAGGTCACACAGTCATGCCCAGCAAAGTAGCTCTGGGCCTGGGCACACTTCACGCAGTTTGACCCTTTAGATAATACTACAACCAGACTCCCAGGCCCAAGAGGTCACACAGTCATGCCCAGCAAAGTAGCTCTGGGCCTGGGCACACTTGACGCAGTTTGACCCTTTAAATAATACTAAAACCAGACTTCCAGGCCCAAGAGGTCACACAGTCAGGCCCAGCAAAGTAGCTCTGGGCCTGGGTACACTTCACGCAGTTTGACCATTTAAATAAAACTAGAAACAGACTTCCAGGCCCAAGAGGTCACACAGTCATGCCCAGCAAAGTAGCTCTGGGCCTGCGCACACTTCACGCAGTTTGACCCTTTGACCATTTTTGGCAGATTTCACCACGTTATTACGAACGTGGATACGTTATCCTGGCCCAAGCAATAGCCTGTTTTGTATAGCCTGGCTAACTGACCAATCAGTGAAATGAAATGTGGTTGCTGAGCCTGTTGCAGCTGGGTCAATTTAATTTGATTTCATTGTGTTTAATTTTAAACTCAGCTGCGTGCCATAAGACACAAGTTTATCTGAGCATTTTTTGTTTTAATGCCGGCTTAACCTAGCCATGTTTTACAGTTATCTTGAAATAATTAAGGTTCATCGCTAGAGGGTGCTGTTCATCTTTTTTTTCTTTTTCTTTTTTGTATTATTGATCAGGAAAAAACTATAAAATAGATGAAGTGGACGTTTTCTATGTATCATATGGAATTTGAGTAGATGAGTGAATGTTACTATGTAAATGTATAAGAATTTGTGCATAAGATTATTATGAGATTATTTATAATCAAACGACTACACTGTACAACCACATCTTCCTTTTATTTACATATTATACAGATATTTACAGATATTTATATTTTACTTACAGAGCAGCTCCTCATTGGTTCGGCTCAGAAGCTTCTTTTCGATGTCCTCTTTCTCCAGGTACTCCTGCAGGTTAGGCATCTCCTCCGCCAACCGCCTGAGGGCAGAAGAGACGTGGTGTGACGCGTAGCCTGCTGTTAAAGGCTACAGATATAGTACATCTGTGAGGCTAACAGCGCTTATTATATGAAGCCTTATAGAGGTCATATGGAATGATCTCATTCGATCAACCCTAATGTAACCCTTACAAACTTTCATGAACTCATTTGAATAACACTACCATAGCCCTTAAGAATTTTCCTAAAATGTTTTAGGATGTTCTGAACAGAGTATCTCTTAAAGGTTAAATCCCTTGCAGGTCTTAGTCCTGCTCATCCCACATGCTGATGTGTGAGTGAAACAGTGCATAGGTGTAGAGACCTGGACTTGGCGAGATGCAGGCCTATCCTCTCAGTCTGGTGCTATTCTGTTACTAGAGGACCTGAACACGCTTCTCCAACAGCACGTTCTTCTGGGCCTGATGACAACACGCACACACATGCACCCGCACACACACGGGCACACATACAGACATACAGATACTGTTTAATTTCTTCACATCTGTAGATACACTAGCATAAGTTGATATATACGTTTATGAGTTTGATTATGAGCTGATTTCAACTTGACAGGTACAGAGTATATAGTATACATAGAGAGTGCATAGTTTTACCAGGTTGAGTGCTATAGATTCTTGTGATGAAATTTGACAAACCCAGCGATATGAAGAAAACAAGTACTGGGTTAGTCCCTTAAAGGTTTAAAGGAGTCTCCCTTAAAGGTCTTAGTCCTGCTCATACCACATGCTGATGTGTGAGTGAAACAGTGCAGAGGTGTAGAGACCTGGACTTGGCGACATGCAGGTCTTTCCTGGCAATTAGTGCTGCATTCTGCTGCAGGAGAACCAGAACATGCTTCTCCCCACACACACACACGGGCACACATACAGGTGCGCACATATACACAGATACACATTCTGTTTAATTTCTTCACATCTGCAGACTAGAGTAAGCTGAGGGTATAGTGTTAAACCAGGTACTACATAAACAGTATATAGTATATATACAGAGGATATAGTGTTAAACCAGGAACTACATACAGAGTATATAGTATACATACAGAGTATATAGTTTTACCAAAAGATCGTGCTGATCTTTGATCTCCTGGTTCTTCATCTCCAGCACCACTTTCAGACTCATAATGTTCTCCTCTATGGGCTGGTTTAACACACACACACACACACACAAACGTGCACACGCACACACACGCACACACGCACACACACACGAATCATCACTACAGCCAGTACAATGGAAAGGTGGGAATGTGTACTGAATGTGTACTGACGTTATATGTGAAAGGTGGAGGTACTGGTGGATGTGTACTGACACTATAAGGGATCTCTACCTGCAGTGACAGTCTGAGCTTCTCAAGTTCTTCCTCCAGAGATTTCTTCTCCTGTTCACAGGCCATTTTCATATCTGCCAGAGCAAGTATCATTACTGCTGGATATATATATATATATATATATATATATATATATATATATATATATATATTGCATTTCCATAGTACTTACTCTTGATGGACCTGTTATGCTCCTCCTCCTCCTGCTGTTTCTGCAGGAGCTCTGTCTCCTCCTGCTGTTTGTGTTTCAGCATCTCCTGAAGAACCTGCAGCTCCGTCTGCTTCTGCAACCTCAACTCCTTCAGCTGCTCCAACAAACCGTTCTCCAACTCCTGCTTCTCACACCGCAAACACTCCAATCGGGCCACAGGCCCCACTACTGACACAGAACCACACACACACACACACACACACACACACACACACACACACACACACACACAAAGAGAGACAAACAGAAAGACACATAGACATATGAAATTAGAAAGCCATATAGTGTAGAAATAGATTGATGTTATTCAGGGAGCTCATTTATAAAACTTTGTGGATTCCAAAATGAAAGTGTGTGTATTCTGCACAAATAACAGGAAATGGCATATACCCCCCCAAAAAATTTGATTTCTAAAGCCTCGAATATGAATTATTGGGAGATAGAGGCGACAATGCAGCGCTAAAGACAAAAAAGGAATTTTTACCACAGGTATGAGTGGCAGCACCAGCAACCGCAGGTGTGAGTGGCATTATATTTACATTTACCCTCCACATCCTTTGTGTCTGTGTATTCGTCCTCGATGCGTCCAGCACACCATCTCCAGAAACGCCTCATTTTTCCTCTGTCCTCTTCAGTGTCTTTCCACAGACTGATCTGTAAAGGTGTTCATGGGATTCCCCTCACGTGTGACATTGGGCCACAGGACATATGGGGTTCTAAAGTTCCAAGAGTGTAGATGAGTTGTTTTTCTTTGAATTTCCTAATTTCATTGACTCTACCTCAACCTGGATTGATTAACCATGTACGGCTCACCGGAGACTGTGATACATATAACATCCCAAAGTGTACTTAATTCTGAGCAAAATCTAACTAGCCTCATTACTGCTGAACTATGAGGGGCCATTTAGGGAGAAATCAGGGAAACACTACTTGTACATACATATGAAACATTTTCACATAAATAGCCTACTACTTACATTTGTGTATAATAATTTAAACTTGCATATACACGCACTTGCCCACTCAATCCCTGGTGCGTAAACATAGAGTTGCACTATGCTTATGTTGGTATGGGGGTGTCTGTGTGTATATAACAATTTTCAGTGCGCCCGGAAGTCATTTCATTGTAATTTCAAGGCAGATATTTAACATGTGTACAGTGCGTATAATAGACAGAGGAAGACTGTTGAACTATTAATATTAGGACAGTTATTGACATTTGTGTAATAAGTAGTGCTTCTCTTAATGACAAATGTAACTGTTTTCCCATATAGAATTGTGTGCTTTATATTGTTTGGAAGAACTTTTTCTTCTCATTTAGAAATATGTGGACTAAGTGCTCAGATTGTCTTATTATTTATTATGCTCAGTCTTTCATTGCGTATAATTTTAAACTCAGCTGCGTGCCATAAGACACAAGTTAATCTGAGCCTTTTTTGTTCTAACGCCGACTTAACCTAGCCATGTTTTACAGTTATCTTGAAATAATTGAGGTTCATCGCTAGAGGGTGGTGTTCATCTTTTTTTCTTTTCTTTTTTTGTATTATTGTTTAGGGAAAAACTATAAAATAGATGAGGTGGACGTTTTCTATGTATCATATGGAATTTGAGTATATGAGTGAATGTTACTATGTAAATGTATAAGAATTTGTGGATAAAATTATTATGAGATTATTTATAATCAAACAACTACACTATACAACCACATCTTCCTTTTATTTACATATTATACAGATATTTACATTTTATTTACAGAGCAGCTCCTCATTGGTTCGGCTCAGAAGCTTCTTTTCGATGTCCTCTTTCTCCAGGTACTCCTGCAGATTAGGCATCTCCTCCGACAACCGCCTGAGGGCAGAAGAGACG
Organism: Electrophorus electricus; assembly: GCF_041902795.1. Taxonomy (NCBI): domain Eukaryota; kingdom Metazoa; phylum Chordata; class Actinopteri; order Gymnotiformes; family Gymnotidae; genus Electrophorus; species Electrophorus electricus. The sequence continues at coordinate 44,965 of NW_027658391.1, read as the reverse complement.
TGGTGTGAATCGTAGCCTGCTGTTAAAAGCTACAGATATAGTACATCTGTGAGGTTAACAGAGGCTAACAACCCCTGAACAGACTTTCTACTCCCAAGGGGCCCAGAGATATTTACCAATAAAGTGCTACGCTCCAGACGGATGAGCGAGAAGCGCATGCGCAATTGCAACGAATTGGAGGAGGAAGTTTAAACAAACGCGCTGACTTTGCATACTCACATCTAGGCCGGGCCAGGTCCAAATGGCCTGCAACTCGGTGCGCATCACCTCCATGACTGTCCCTAACGAACGCCACCTGCCACGCATTCGTCCCATCCCTGGCGGCTTTAAAAAATCGTAGCGTGAAAACGGTGGGTCCGATCCGCGTGCCACTCGAAGTCAATTACAGGGGAGATGCAGCCCTTTCCAAAGAGCCCTGAACAGACTTTCTACTCCGACGTCCATCGCTAGCACCGGCTGAAAGCTGAGTTCCAGAGCTTTTCAACGAGCCCCCGTGCGTCTCTCTTCTCCAAAGTAGCGGAGATATATGAAAGGATAAAAGGGGAAAAGAATAAAATGCGCACCGGTTTCAAATTCGCAGGCTACCTGCGCTGAAGGCGTGGAAAACGAGCACGTGACCGAAAGGCTTCCGTACCCGATGGGTCCAGCTCTCGTGCCCAGTTGGTAGCTCGAAGGCTGTGCATATTCGATGCTGCACGGCCCCTGGGGCTCACGTTTTCAAGGGTCGAAGTGCGCACGTGCCGATGACCGGCAACCTAGCTCCGTGCCTGGGCACAATTCGGGCACTTTGATCCCCTTCAAGTGAATGGATAGATGGGAAAAAACATACTGCCAGGCCCACCGTGTCACATCAACCATGCAGGGCAAAGTGGCTTCGTCCCTGGGCACACTTTCTTGTGATTTGAGCCTTTAAATAATACAGGATCCAGACTTCCAATGCTCTCTAAATCACATGCCCGGCAAAGTAGCCTTAAACCTGGACACACAATGGAGACCATTTGACCTGTTAAATCATACTACAACCAGACTTCCAGGCCCACCAGGTCACACAGTCATGCCCAGCAAAGGAGCTCTGGGCCTGGGCACACTTCACGCAGTTTGACCCTTTAAATAATACTACAACCAGACTTCCAGGCCCAAGAGGTCACACAGTCATGCCCAGCAAAGTAGCTCTGGGCCTGGGCACACTTCACGCAGTTTTACCGTTTAAATAAAACTAGAAACAGACTTCCTGGCCCAAGAGGTCACACAGTCATGCCCAGCAAAGTAGTGCTGGGCCAGGGCACACTTCATGCACTTTGTGCCTTGTGCCTTTAAATAATACTATAACCAGACTTCCAAACCCAAGAGGTCACAGAGTCATGCCCAGCAAAGTCGCTATGGGCCTGGGCAGACCATGCAGTTTGACCCTTTAACCAAAACTAGAAAGAGACCTCCAAGCCCAGGAGGTCACAGAATCATACCCAGTAAAGTAGCTAGCTAGCTATCCAGCTACCGGAAGCACGGTTAACAGTGCAGCCGGTAGCTAGCTAGCTAGCTAGCAGCTCAGTAACCGTACAAATTCGCTTGCTGCTGAAAACTGTCAAGTTGTATTTATAGCTTTCGTTTTAGTTCTCTCAGCTTACTTATTTGTTTTTGTTTTTTTGTTTTTTTTTAGGGAAGTTCAATAATTTCTTAGAAATCTTGGAACATTTTGCCAGTTGGCTTCTAGGAAAGCCTTTCTGCGCACAGACAATAAACACAACCCAGAATTCCTCAAACAGGAATGAATCTACTAATTTACAACACGGTTTAGTAACATTTCAGGCACATGAGTGGAGGAACTAGCAAATTCTAAATGATTAAATCGAAGCTGATAAAAATCCATGAAAATTTAAACTGGTCATGAAAAAATGCTTGTGAATTGAAAATGTAAGTGATCGTTATCTGGAAAAGAAAGGATTAAAACAGTCTTGATTTGATACATTTTAAAAAATGAAATATCAAGTTTTATCATTCGTGACCAAGGGAGTTTCTATGAGGGTGTAAACAACAAATGCATGTAAACTAAAAACTACAGTGGTATATAATTAAATAATTTGAGTAACTTTGTGTCACGTCATTTAACGTTTAACTCAAGCCATTTTTGTTACCGGACTCTTATCACTTAACATTAGTAACTGTTTTAGTTGCCTTGTTTATCCAATAACATTCATTAATTAATCAATCGTTTAACCCAAGCAATTTTCATTACTTCCGCCTCTCGAGGCAAAATGTCAATCAGAACGTTGCGCCCGCAAACTTCAAATAAACGATAAATTAGGCGAGTAATAAAAATGGATAAAGTTGAAAGATAAGTTGATTAAACTTGAGTCAAATAAAACTACTTATCAGTCAAAGCGTCAATTCATATGCATTTTATTGACTCTACATTTAATTTACGGGCATTTTAATCAGCCATATTTTTGATGTACAGACCTGAGTTTTGTCGTTGAAGAGAATAAAAGAATCCGTCGTGTAAACTTACGCCATCTGCAGGCTGAGATGGTGTTGGCGTGACCCGGATGTGACATTTGCCAAGCTGATGACATATCGCGATATTAATTGTGAGATTTCCTTACCAGCTTTGCTCTTCGCAGAAGGGTACAGTGCGGCCGAACAGCGTAAGGAGTGGACTCCTTGGTAGACGTTTCGACCAGTGTTTCGCCCGATTTTACTACAAAGGTGTGATGAATGTTTTCTTGGCACACCATGGGTCCTCTGAAATCGGTAGACATTTGAACAGAAGGGCTTACCTATGTATTGTGACCAAGTGCATCCCTTCATGCAGCTGCTTAAATTATGGCAGAAGGACACTTTCAACAAGACAAGAAACCCTGCCGCAAGGGTTGTATAATCACGGATTTGTTCCAGTATCAAGACAGCAAATTTTCAATGTTTCCCTGGCCTTCACAGTCCCCAGATCTTAATCCTATAGAACATCCCTGGGTAAAGGTATAAAACAGCAGTTTAGAACATGTCAGTCCCTCCATGTAATTTGAGAGAAAATATCCTATGAAGATTGGACCAAGATTCCTGCCGAGTATTTTCAGCACATAGTGCTGTGCCAGAAAGAATTGCTGCAGTTCTGGAGGCCAAAGAAGGTCCAACATGCTATTAAATGGGTGTACTTAAGCCAGATACACTGTGTCCTATAATAGGATGTTGCTGGAACGTATGTGGATGTTGTTGGAATGGCCGCAGAGTTGCAGCAGCAGTACAGGTAGTCTGTGATCCTTTCCCCCATCCGAGTGAGTTTGCCCTGTTACACGGGGTCGAGTTATGATGTGAATGTTCAATTACACAGGATGGATTGTGGGCGACGGAACCGAACGGCCTTCAGGATTCAAGTAGAGAAAGGTGAAACTTCTCCAGCCTTTGAGTTAATCACAGGACTATTGCATAGCAATTAGGGATAACAGAACAGCTTTCGGGGGGTTTGGGTGGGGTGCCTTATCCGCCCCTTTAACAGAGTAGTCACAATTCAAATTTCCCTTGTTCCATTGTTTACAAGGCATTATACATGTGGTTTATTTATAGTGCACGGGGTAATATGCAGCGAGTCTGGTCTGTCTGCTTTGGAAGAGAAACATTTGGCCAAAAGAGCAAGACACAGCCAGGAGGATGATTGGTAAGAGCAGATCATAATATGCACCTTAAAGCTGTACACTACAGCTAGGTCCTGTTCCATGACTGCATATATAAATTTACTACTGACATTGTCATTTGTATCTGGCCATTTACAGTGCACTCTTGCTCAATGCAGCACTTGAAGCTGATTTTCCATTGTGTAGTTATTATGTTCAAGAGATGTTTGACCCGGTCAGGGTGACACACTTTAGTGAGGGCAGCAGTATCCTAGAGGACACTACAGACAGTGACGGAGACATCTCAGAGCGCGAGGTGAGAGGTTGAGTTTTTTGTTACTCTCTCTACGACATACTTTTCATGCCAGGTACTATTGTCCAGTTCAGCCCAATTTAATTTACTGCCTTGTATTATCATATATAAATTGCTGAACGATATATATATATATATATATATATATATATATATATATATATAGAGGTTGGAAATTGGTTGTGTAAAAATGAATTGTGATTGTTAAGCCACACAGATGTAAGTGGACATCAAGGGAAAAAATAGTGTGGGTGCCAAGTATGGTGATTGTATCTTTAAAGCTGTAGGAAATGTTACTTTCAGAATGTTTGTGAGATAAAAAAAAAAAAAAAGATATAATTACTATCCATGGTGGAATTGAATGTGTTGCAGACAACATAGGCAGGGATTAGACTGAAAAATATCAGAGTATTCTTAGTGCCGTTTATTGCTGTTGTCAGAGGTTATGCAGCCATATCCTCCCTAGCAAGTATGGCTTCTTCTTCTAACTGTTTGGCCACCTGCAGACACAAGTACCGTGTTGAGCAATATTTAATTACATCTACTCCAAATGCATATTTAATTGCATTGTTAGTATTTATGCAAAACAAGTGTTAGGATTGCCCTGCTCCATTGCAGACTTTCTCACTCTAGCAAATGCGGCTTCCACCTCCTCAATCAGTTGATCCGCATCATTTTCATAGGAAACATCATTAGTAAAAGATGTTTGAGGAACAATCTTAAAATTCACATCTGGATCTCGCATCTTTCTGTAAGAATCCAGTGTCAACTGCAACTATGAGGAGAAACAGTGTTAAGCAATATTTAATTACATCTACTTGAAATGCATAGTTCATAGCATTGTGAGAATTTGTGGAAAACAAGTGTTAGGATTGCTCTGCTCCACTGCAGACTTTCTCACTCTAGCAAAGATGGCTTCCACGTCCTCAATATATTTATCCCAGTCATTGTCATGGAAAATCTGAGTCTTTTCAGGAAACATCATGACATTCATATGTGGAGGTTCTGTCTTTTTGGAAGAGTCCAGTTCCACCTGTAGATATGAGTAGAAATATTGTTGACCAGTATTTAAATACATTTAATTGAAATATGACTTTAATTACATTTTGATACATTTGTAATTTATCATTTGTATTGGACTGGAAAGGAAACAAATACAATTTTTTATCGCATATCCATTATCACATAGCCTGCAGGCCTAATGATGTAAAAATGTGCCCCCAAATGTTCAACAGAAATAACAGGACCTGACACACTAAGGTACCGTAGACCCATTCAAATTGTGCTATTGGAACAATAAATTCCAATGCATTCAGTCATTTTAGCTAGTGTTGATTTTGATTCTCGCCACAATTATACTAATAATCAGCGTTACAACTCAGCATGCAAAGTCACCGAACAGTCGACTGTTAATTCTATAGTAAGGAGAATGTAAAACAAACAAACAAAAAACCCACCAACAGTATTTTTTTTCCTGTAACTGACAAAGATTACGTATGCTAAATGTATGTGTCCTAAATATATTCTAAATACATTTACATTAGTGGTTTTAATTAATTTCTCCAACATTTGTTGAAATGCATTTGTAATTTATATTCAGAGACATTTCAGTGTACTTAAGTACAAGCATTAAATTAGCATCACTGTTCACCATAGCTGTTTTTCCATTTTTTGTGGCTTTTGTCCCTTGCCTCAGTATGGCTTTAAATCATTTGTCTTGGTTCTACTTTACTTACTATGGCTGATTCAGTTGTCTGAGTAGTCAAGTCATTCTTCGTTAAATGGTTTGTTCTAGTGTCTGTTTAAAAAGTAACAGAAAATGTCTTATTAGCATTGTATAGATACTTAGAACACTTCTACGTAGATCTCTCTCTCTCTCAGACACACACACAGTTCATCCAAGTGGTGGCTGTGGTCAGAACTTACCCTTAAAGAAGTCATCATCTGAGGTGGAGTTCCTTCTATTAACACCCTTCCGACAACAGCAAGTGAAGAATAGCACAAGTTGTGTGAATGTTCTGGCAGGGATCTGGGCTCGTGTCTTTTCATTTTTCTTTTTCCTATATTGACCAAATATCCCATGGTTTTCCTTTTCATACTTCTCAGAAGGAACAGGTTCCTTGCATCTTGGATTACAGTAGTAACTACTGGACTGACCCATAATAAATTTTGTTTTGAAAATCCAACTAACCGGCACTACTTGATAACAGAAGAGATCGTTTGGGTAAAACAGAAATGTGATCGGTAGACTAAAATTGGTTCACAGAAATTGCTCATTTGAAAAATCTGTTCTTTGACTACATCATAATTGCATAATTGATGCGGATGCATTATGACATCGCACGTCACGTCTGCAATAGATTTAGATTTACACCAACTTTAAAGAGAAAATGATGATTAGCAAATGTAGTTGCTAGTGATTGTCTAGTGATTGCAAGCAACGACTATTCGTGCTCTGCATTCTTGCGTATTTATTTATGCTAGGCTGTACATAACGCAGCCTTAAAAACATGGGATAGAAATCCCCATGTAACACAATTCTGTCCAAATACATGGCTAGCTAGCAAGTTATTTTACAATCCCATTTAGCACATATATCGCCGCGAATGTCCTGAACAAAACACGCTGTACCTAATCCCCATAAATGACATATCTCTCACTGAATAAAAACTTGTATGCTTCAACAGTATACAGTGGGAGAAATGGCGATCACCTTTAAAAGGATTTCTTACTGTAGGCCTATTATAAACAACATGGAGGAAATTAAAATAAAAATACTTCAGTTAGACCGTGGACACAGGCTGCTAATAAGTCAAGTAAATGAAACTGGATGGACTGCTTAATTATGTAACAACACAACATTTATGGTGACGAGGATGTTTCACACATACACTCTTAAGTGATGCTGACCTCAATATCCACATTTCACATTGTTACTGTACCACTGTAGATGAACCTAAACCTCACATTCTCGTCACGTTGATAAGCTTTTTGAAAGTTCCGCTCTGCACGTCTCTGAAAAGCAGGCGAGTTCATCTCCTGGAAACATAAAAGCATGACACTAATGTAAATCTTTCACTTTGTTCTTATATGCGAGTTGTCAATAATTCAAAATTCTTGTTAAAACTGTGGAACTCTGTTGCAGCTCACTCTCTCTGTTTTGCATTGCCAGATCGCTGAACAGGAGCATGTCCGGCTTTGACACACGTGCCCTGCGCTGACCAGTACCGCCAGCAACCACAACACGTGGAGACGTAATCCTCTTTAACTACTTGTCCTTCCTCCATGTATATACACTCAAAACTCCAGTTTAGAGTGGTCAATGGCACTTACGCCAGCACACTGTACCGGTTTGATCACCTGTAGTCAGAGATGCACGGACCCGTTGGTGCGTACGCGTAACTCGGAGCGGGTGCTGCTCTCCAAGGTTATGCTGCTGCTTACTGTCACTCTCTCACGAGCACAAGTCCTCGTCTACTTTAACAAGGCTAAGTCACTGATAATGTAATAACAAACATGTTTGACAAAATACTAGGTCATGGTTTGCAGTCTAAAGTCCTTCTGACTTGCTGAGAGTTAGCCTGATTTGATTTAGCTTGTTCTTAACCTTTGTTTAGTATGTTACATAAAAGCTCATGGAAATATTTCAGATGTAACATAAATGTACCTGACCATTTTCACTGAAAGAGACTGGTAGCTACAGGATTACATGAAGCTACAATCAGAATCGATTTCTAGTCACCGAGCATTATTGTTGTGAATAATTAGAATTTAAATTAATTCATATTTTGTTAATTATGTAAATAAGTTACAATCTTGGAAGATAGTTTGTATTCTGTTTCTATATGACAGTTATATATTTTTTTGTTTGTTTGTTTGTTTTCTTAGTGTAAATCATGATCTTATAGTTTGTTTTCTAAGTGTGTTTCCAAATTGCCTTTGACTGCTGTATGCCTAATTGCAGCATTTAACCCCTCATTTCGTCTCTAATTTTTGACATGTACTCTTGTCTTGCATAAGTGGAAAGTCGATCAGCCCCCGTTTAAAAATGGTGAGCTTTTACTGTCACGTTAATAACATCACGCACGCGCACACCTAATGCTTTGACTGTCCTGCACTTTAAATATCTTCTGCACATAATGGAGGGTGTGCATAGTTATCAGTTCCCTTCGTGCAAAAGGGTTGTCTTAGGTTACTGTAAAGTCTAACGCACATTTGGAATCCTTTCTTTTGCTGAGATGTTACTAGCTCACATGATACTCAAAAATGAGCACAATCATCGAAATGCGGACATCATTGGGTACAGGGGTGCCTAGCCATAGTCATGAATAACTGAATATAAAAGGCTGAACAATCTACTATAAGCAATTGCATATTTCATTAGGTTTTTTTTTTTTTAATAGGCTGTAGTAACTTCAGGAGCTCAGGCAGGGGAACATTAATATTTATGAGTGGCTATGCCACACCCACTGAAATAAAAGCTGAGGATGTCATTGCAGAGGTAGGAGAAGCCAGAGCAGAATATTACAGAATATTACATTATTACATTGATTGAATAGTGGCTCTGTCTGCCCTGGGGGTATTATTGAAACCCAAAGGCTGAAAGGATGGGGAGAGAGAGAGAGAGAGAGAGAGAGAGAGAGAGAGAGCATGTGTGAACATATTCTTGTCACTGTACGGCTCCTCCCCCCAAACGTCTCCCCGTGTGTGTTTGCTTGTGTGTGTGTGTGTGTGTGTTCATCCGTGTGGCCACGCCCCTTTGTGTTTCACGCCTGCTCTTCGTTGTGTTGTTATTGTTTGCGTATATAAGTCCTTTGTGTAAACATTAACGTTGTCAGTGTTTGATCCCACGATAGCCTTAGTGCTACGTTGTCTTCCATGTCTCTAAATAAACATTGCTGTATGCATCACGGCTCCTCTTTTGTATCCTGCCAAGCCTCCCTGCGTTACAATTATGATCAAATTTGATAAAATACTAGGTCATAGTTTGCAGTCTGAAGTATTTTTGACCTGCTGAGAGTTAGCCTGATTTGATTTAGCCTGTTCCTAACCTTTGTTTAGTATGTTGCGTAAAAGCTCATGGAAATATTTCAGATGTAACATACATGTAATTGACCTAGTAGAGCAAAATTACAGAATTGTAAGGAAGAAGTGACATTCTTGGGGCATATCATTAAGGGAAATACACACGGGCTGTCTCAAAACTGAGCACAAGCCATAATTTTGCTACCTAAACCATAGTGGCATACTCCCCTCTTACTGTTTTAGTCCCACACGCAGTACACCAAATACTGCAGGACCAAAGAGTGTCACACTTATCAGCCCAATGGTAGCTGAGATACCACACTACCCTCTTAGATATGCCTAATATAACTGTCAAAAGGTGTATAACACTGAACCCAGCTACACTCCTTCCTACGGAGGAGGATGGAGATCCACAAGACTGCACAGCAGTCTTAGCTTAAGTATGTACACCGCAGGTTGATCTCTTTGAAGAAGCCATAAGTAACCCAGACCTATGCCTCTATGTGGACGGGTCAGCAAGCAGGGACGACACAGGGGTCAATAGGGCGGCATACGCGGCAGTAACAGATCATGAAATACTTGAAACAGAAGTATTACCGTCCTCCTATTCAGCGCAGGCTGCTGAACCAGTAGCACTGACGGAAGCATGCCAATTAGCTGCAGACAAAACTGTTAATGATTTTGGAGCCATATGGAAACATAGGCAATTCCGGACAAGCTCGGGTAAATATATTAGACATCACCATCTTGCTAGAAGCCATTTTGCTGCCAAAGACAATTGCAGTTGTTAAGTGTGCAGCTCACAGGACTACAGAAGACCAAATCAGCAAGGGGAATAATTTTGTAGATAGAGTAACAAAGGCAGCTGCAACTAACACCGCTGTGCAAGCAATACAGGAAACCGCTGCTACCCCGCATGCCACATTACGGGAGATTCAGTCAGGGGCTACCGCCACCGAACGCACCAGGTGGAGACAACTAGACTGCGCAGTGTACGATGGTGCTTGGACACACACACCTACGGGCAAACCTTGCCTAGCCAAATCATACATGCAGGGCCTAATCAGAATTGCTCATGGGCGTAGCCATATGAGCAAAGGGGGAATCGTGGACAGCATATTAAAGTTGCGCCAGAACTCACAATACTTACCCAAAACTTTTGTTCCAGCTGTCTTGTTTGTGCGCAGCACTCCCCAAAGGGAACCAAGCACGGTGGACAGGACCACACCAAGTCCTGTTAACAACCCACACTGCTGTCAAAATAGAAGGACGAGGAACCTGGGTACATCACACACACTGTAAGAAGGCTCCGACACCAGCCCCAACCCCAAGCAGCAGCACCCCAACAGACTAGGTCGGAACTGTGTTGAGTAGGGTGTTAAAGGCAAGGCCTACCCTTTCGACACTCGGAACCGTCAACCTCTCGCCTCTTGCTGATCCTGCCGACTACACCAATTTCTGTGGTGGAATTTTGAATAAACAGCAAGTCAGATGTGATTAAAAGAGTAATTTAATAAAGAAAATAAGGCATACAAAACACAGCTGTGTGAGAGCTAATGCTCTAAGCAAAAGTTCTAAAGGGGTAGACTGGCTCTGCTCCTTATACCTAAACTTCACATCCTGGAAGGGATGTCCTGTCATCCTGTATACCCATTTCCTGCTCCTTGTTGCACTAAGCACTTCTGCACACATCAGGATGCTCTGTTCCACCAGGACAGACACAGTTTGCTAGATCCTCTTTATCAGGATTAGTCGCACGACACATGCAAGATCACGAAGCAGCTGATTCAGCAGTCGTTTTGTTCACACAATATACAAAGACAGAATGTGCAGACTAAACTATTCATATAGGATTACATAGAGAAAGGATTAACATGATTATATATGAATCACATGATAATACATGATCGAATAATAATTTCCATTCACACTAGAAACAGACCTCCAGGCCCAAGAGGTCACACAGTCAGGCCCAGCAAAGTAGCTCTGGGCCTGGGCACACTTCATGCAGTTTGACCCTTTGAATAATACTACAACCAGACTTCCAGGCCCAATAGGTCACACAGTCGTACCCAACAAAGTAGTGCTGGGACAGGGCACACTTCATGCACTTTGTGCGTTTAAATAATACTACAGCCAGATTTCCAAGCCCAAGAGGTCACACAGTCATGCCCAGCTAAGTAGCTCTGGGCCTGGGCACAATTCACGCAGTTTGACCCTTTAAATAAAACTAGAAACAGACTTCCTGGCCCAAGAGGTCACACAGTCATACTCAGCAAGGTTGCTTTAAACCTGGGCACACTTCACGCAGTTTGACCATTTAAATAAAACTAGAAACAGACTTCCAGGCCCAAGAGGTCACACAGTCATGCCCAGCAAAGTAGCTCTGGGCCTGGGCACACTTCACGCAGTTTGACCCTTTAGATAATACTACAACCAGACTTCCAGGCCCAAGAGGTCACACAGTCATGCCCAGCAAAGTAGCTCTGGGCCTGGGCACACTTGACGCAGTTTGACCCTTTAAGTAATACTAAAACCAGACTTCCAGGCCCAAGAGGTCACACAGTCATGCCCAGCAAAGAAGCTCTGGGCCTGGGCACACTTCATGCAGTTTGATCCTTTAAATAAAACTAGAAACAGACTTCCAGGCCCAATAGGTCACACAGTCATGCCCAGCAAAGTAGCTCTGGGCCTGGGCACACTTCACGCAGTTTGACCCTTTAGATAATACTACAACCAGACTTCCAGGCCCAAGAGGCCACACAGTCATGCCCAGCAAAGTAGCTCTGGGCCTGGGCACACTTCACGCAGTTTGACCATTTAAATAAAACTAGAAACAGACTTCCAGGCCCAAGAGGTCACACAGTCATGCCCAGCAAAGTAGCTCTGGGCCTGCGCACACTTCACGCAGTTTGACCCTTTAGATAATACTACAACCAGACTTCCAGGCCCAAGAGGTCACACATTCATGCCCAGCAAAGTAGCTCTGGGCCTGCGCACACTTCACGCAGTTTGACCGTTTAAACAAAACTAGAAACAGACTTCCTGGCCCAAGAGGTCACACAGTCATACTCAGCAAGGTTGCTTTAAACCTGGGCACACTTCACGCAGTTTGACCATTTAAATAAAACTAGAAACAGACTTCCAGGCCCAAGAGGTCACACAGTCATGCCCAGCAAAGTAGCTCTGGGCCTGCGCACACTTCACGCAGTTTGACCCTTTGACCATTTTTGGCAGATTTCACCACGTTATTACGAACGTGGATACGTTATCTTAGAATTATAAGCAGTGTGAGATGTGAAGCTAAGTGAAGCACATGTGCAGAATTTCTAACAATAGCCTGTTTTGTATAGCCTGGCTAACTGACCAATCAGTGAAATGAAATGTGGTTGCTGAGCCTGTTGCAGCTGGGTCAATTTAATTTGGTTTCATTGTGTTTAATTTTAAACTCAGCTGCGTGCCATAAGACACAAGTTTATCTGAGCATTTTTTGTTTTAATGCCGACTTAACCTAGCCATGTTTTACAGTTATCTTGAAATAATTAAGGTTCATCGCTAGAGGGTGCTGTTCATCTTTTTTTTCTTTTTCTTTTTTGTATTATTGATCAGGAAAAAACTATAAAATAGATGAAGTGGACGCAAACCTTGCCTAGCCAAATCATACATGCAGGGCCTAATCAGAATTGCTCATGGGCGTAGCCATATGAGCAAAGGGGGAATCGTGGACAGCATATTAAAGTTGCGCCAGAACTCACAATACTTACCCAAAACTTTTGTTCCAGCTGTCTTGTTTGTGCGCAGCACTCCCCAAAGGGAACCAAGCACGGTGGACAGGACCACACCAAGTCCTGTTAACAACCCACACTGCTGTCAAAATAGAAGGACGAGGAACCTGGGTACATCACACACACTGTAAGAAGGCTCCGACACCAGCCCCAACCCCAAGCAGCAGCACCCCAACAGACTAGGTCGGAACTGTGTTGAGTAGGGTGTTAAAGGCAAGGCCTACCCTTTCGACACTCGGAACCGTCAACCTCTCGCCTCTTGCTGATCCTGCCGACTACACCAATTTCTGTGGTGGAATTTTGAATAAACAGCAAGTCAGACGTGATTAAAAGAGTAATTTAATAAAGAAAATAAGGCATACAAAACACAGCTGTGTGAGAGCTAATGCTCTAAGCAAAAGTTCTAAAGGGGTAGACTGGCTCTGCTCCTTATACCTAAACTTCACATCCTGGAAGGGATGTCCTGTCATCCTGTATACCCATTTCCTGCTCCTTGTTGCACTAAGCACTTCTGCACACATCAGGATGCTCTGTTCCACCAGGACAGACACAGTTTGCTAGATCCTCTTTATCAGGATTAGTCGCACGACACATGCAAGATCACGAAGCAGCTGATTCAGCAGTCGTTTTGTTCACACAATATACAAAGACAGAATGTGCAGACTAAACTATTCATATAGGATTACATAGAGAAAGGATTAACATGATTATATATGAATCACATGATAATACATGATCGAATAATAATTTCCATTCACACTAGAAACAGACCTCCAGGCCCAAGAGGTCACACAGTCAGGCCCAGCAAAGTAGCTCTGGGCCTGGGCACACTTCATGCAGTTTGACCCTTTGAATAATACTACAACCAGACTTCCAGGCCCAATAGGTCACACAGTCGTACCCAACAAAGTAGTGCTGGGACAGGGCACACTTCATGCACTTTGTGCGTTTAAATAATACTACAGCCAGATTTCCAAGCCCAAGAGGTCACACAGTCATGCCCAGCTAAGTAGCTCTGGGCCTGGGCACAATTCACGCAGTTTGACCCTTTAAATAAAACTAGAAACAGACTTCCTGGCCCAAGAGGTCACACAGTCATACTCAGCAAGGTTGCTTTAAACCTGGGCACACTTCACGCAGTTTGACCATTTAAATAAAACTAGAAACAGACTTCCAGGCCCAAGAGGTCACACAGTCATGCCCAGCAAAGTAGCTCTGGGCCTGGGCACACTTCACGCAGTTTGACCCTTTAGATAATACTACAACCAGACTTCCAGGCCCAAGAGGTCACACAGTCATGCCCAGCAAAGTAGCTCTGGGCCTGGGCACACTTGACGCAGTTTGACCCTTTAAGTAATACTAAAACCAGACTTCCAGGCCCAAGAGGTCACACAGTCATGCCCAGCAAAGAAGCTCTGGGCCTGGGCACACTTCATGCAGTTTGATCCTTTAAATAAAACTAGAAACAGACTTCCAGGCCCAATAGGTCACACAGTCATGCCCAGCAAAGTAGCTCTGGGCCTGGGCACACTTCACGCAGTTTGACCCTTTAGATAATACTACAACCAGACTTCCAGGCCCAAGAGGCCACACAGTCATGCCCAGCAAAGTAGCTCTGGGCCTGGGCACACTTCACGCAGTTTGACCATTTAAATAAAACTAGAAACAGACTTCCAGGCCCAAGAGGTCACACAGTCATGCCCAGCAAAGTAGCTCTGGGCCTGCGCACACTTCACGCAGTTTGACCCTTTAGATAATACTACAACCAGACTTCCAGGCCCAAGAGGTCACACATTCATGCCCAGCAAAGTAGCTCTGGGCCTGCGCACACTTCACGCAGTTTGACCGTTTAAACAAAACTAGAAACAGACTTCCTGGCCCAAGAGGTCACACAGTCATACTCAGCAAGGTTGCTTTAAACCTGGGCACACTTCACGCAGTTTGACCATTTAAATAAAACTAGAAACAGACTTCCAGGCCCAAGAGGTCACACAGTCATGCCCAGCAAAGTAGCTCTGGGCCTGCGCACACTTCACGCAGTTTGACCCTTTGACCATTTTTGGCAGATTTCACCACGTTATTACGAACGTGGATACGTTATCTTAGAATTATAAGCAGTGTGAGATGTGAAGCTAAGTGAAGCACATGTGCAGAATTTCTAACAATAGCCTGTTTTGTATAGCCTGGCTAACTGACCAATCAGTGAAATGAAATGTGGTTGCTGAGCCTGTTGCAGCTGGGTCAATTTAATTTGGTTTCATTGTGTTTAATTTTAAACTCAGCTGCGTGCCATAAGACACAAGTTTATCTGAGCATTTTTTGTTTTAATGCCGACTTAACCTAGCCATGTTTTACAGTTATCTTGAAATAATTAAGGTTCATCGCTAGAGGGTGCTGTTCATCTTTTTTTTCTTTTTCTTTTTTGTATTATTGATCAGGAAAAAACTATAAAATAGATGAAGTGGACGCAAACCTTGCCTAGCCAAATCATACATGCAGGGCCTAATCAGAATTGCTCATGGGCGTAGCCATATGAGCAAAGGGGGAATCGTGGACAGCATATTAAAGTTGCGCCAGAACTCACAATACTTACCCAAAACTTTTGTTCCAGCTGTCTTGTTTGTGCGCAGCACTCCCCAAAGGGAACCAAGCACGGTGGACAGGACCACACCAAGTCCTGTTAACAACCCACACTGCTGTCAAAATAGAAGGACGAGGAACCTGGGTACATCACACACACTGTAAGAAGGCTCCGACACCAGCCCCAACCCCAAGCAGCAGCACCCCAACAGACTAGGTCGGAACTGTGTTGAGTAGGGTGTTAAAGGCAAGGCCTACCCTTTCGACACTCGGAACCGTCAACCTCTCGCCTCTTGCTGATCCTGCCGACTACACCAATTTCTGTGGTGGAATTTTGAATAAACAGCAAGTCAGACGTGATTAAAAGAGTAATTTAATAAAGAAAATAAGGCATACAAAACACAGCTGTGTGAGAGCTAATGCTCTAAGCAAAAGTTCTAAAGGGGTAGACTGGCTCTGCTCCTTATACCTAAACTTCACATCCTGGAAGGGATGTCCTGTCATCCTGTATACCCATTTCCTGCTCCTTGTTGCACTAAGCACTTCTGCACATATCAGGATGCTCTGTTCCACCAGGACAGACACAGTTTGCTAGATCCTCTTTATCAGGATTAGTCGCACGACACATGCAAGATCACGAAGCAGCTGATTCAGCAGTCGTTTTGTTCACACAATATACAAAGACAGAATGTGCAGACTAAACTATTCATATAGGATTACATAGAGAAAGGATTAACATGATTATATATGAATCACATGATAATACATGATCGAATAATAATTTCCATTCACACTAGAAACAGACCTCCAGGCCCAAGAGGTCACACAGTCAGGCCCAGCAAAGTAGCTCTGGGCCTGGGCACACTTCATGCAGTTTGACCCTTTGAATAATACTACAACCAGACTTCCAGGCCCAATAGGTCACACAGTCGTGCCCAACAAAGTAGTGCTGGGACAGGGCACACTTCATGCACTTTGTGCGTTTAAATAATACTACAGCCAGATTTCCAAGCCCAAGAGGTCACACAGTCATGCCCAGCTAAGTAGCTCTGGGCCTGGGCACAATTCACGCAGTTTGACCCTTTAAATAAAACTAGAAACAGACTTCCTGGCCCAAGAGGTCACACAGTCATACTCAGCAAGGTTGCTTTAAACCTGGGCACACTTCACGCAGTTTGACCATTTAAATAAAACTAGAAACAGACTTCCAGGCCCAAGAGGTCACACAGTCATGCCCAGCAAAGTAGCTCTGGGCCTGGGCACACTTCACGCAGTTTGACCCTTTAGATAATACTACAACCAGACTTCCAGGCCCAAGAGGTCACACAGTCATGCCCAGCAAAGTAGCTCTGGGCCTGGGCACACTTGACGCAGTTTGACCCTTTAAATAATACTAAAACCAGACTTCCAGGCCCAAGAGGTCACACAGTCATGCCCAGCAAAGAAGCTCTGGGCCTGGGCACACTTCATGCAGTTTGATCCTTTAAATAAAACTAGAAACAGACTTCCTGGCCCAAGAGGTCACACAGTCATGCCCAGCAAAGTAGCTCTGGGCCTGGGCACACTTCACGCAGTTTGACCATTTAAATAAAACTAGAAACAGACTTCCAGGCCCAAGAGGTCACACAGTCATGCCCAGCAAAGTAGCTCTGGGCCTGGGCACACTTCACGCAGTTTGACCCTTTAGATAATACTACAACCAGACTTCCAGGCCCAAGAGGCCACACAGTCATGCCCAGCAAAGTAGCTCTGGGCCTGGGCACACTTGACGCAGTTTGACCCTTTAAATAATACTAAAACCAGACTTCCAGGCCCAAGAGGTCACACAGTCAGGCCCAGCAAAGTAGCTCTGGGCCTGGGCACACTTCACGCAGTTTGACCATTTAAATAAAACTAGAAACAGACTTCCAGGCCCAAGAGGTCACACAGTCATGCCCAGCAAAGTAGCTCTGGGCCTGCGCACACTTCACGCAGTTTGACCCTTTAGATAATACTACAACCAGACTTCCAGGCCCAAGAGGTCACACAGTCATGCCCAGCAAAGTAGCTCTGGGCCTGCGCACACTTCACGCAGTTTGACCGTTTAAACAAAACTAGAAACAGACTTCCTGGCCCAAGAGGTCACACAGTCATACTCAGCAAGGTTGCTTTAAACCTGGGCACACTTCACGCAGTTTGACCATTTAAATAAAACTAGAAACAGACTTCCAGGCCCAAGAGGTCACACAGTCATGCCCAGCAAAGTAGCTCTGGGCCTGGGCACACTTCACGCAGTTTGACCCTTTAGATAATACTACAACCAGACTTCCAGGCCCAAGAGGTCACACAGTCATGCCCAGCAAAGTTGCTCTGGGCCTGGGCACACTTGACGCAGTTTGACCCTTTAAATAATACTAAAGCCAGACTTCCAGGCCCAAGAGGTCACACAGTCAGGCCCAGCAAAGAAGCTCTGGGCCTGCGCACACTTCACGCAGTTTGACCGTTTAAATAAAACTAGAAACAGACTTCCTGGCCCAAGAGGTCACACAGTCATGCCCAGCAAGGTTGTTTTAAACGTGGGCACACTTCAGACCGTTTCACTCTTTAAATCATTCAAAGCACCACATTTCAAGGCCCAAGAGGTCATAGAATCATGCTCATCAAAATAGCTCTGGGCCTGGGCACACTTCACGCAGTTTGACCATTTAAATAAAACTAGGACCAGACTTCCAGACCCAAGAGGTCACACAGTCATGCCCAGCAATGTAGCTCTGGGCCTTGGAACACTTTATGCAGTTTGACCCTTTAAATAATACTACAACCAGACTTCCAGGCCCAAGAGGTCACACAGTCATGCCCAGCAAAGTAGCTCTGGGCCTGGGCACACTTCACGCAGTTTGACCCTTTGACCATTTTTGGCAGATTTCACCACGTTATTACGAACGTGGATACGTTATCTTAGAATTATAAGCAGTGTGAGATGTGAAGCTAAGTGAAGCACATGTGCAGAATTTCTAACAATAGCCTGTTTTGTATAGCCTGGCTAACTGACCAATCAGTGAAATGAAATGTGGTTGCTGAGCCTGTTGCAGCTGGGTCAATTTAATTTGATTTCATTGTGTTTAATTTTAAACTCAGCTGCGTGCCATGAGACACAAGTTTATCTGAGCATTTTTTGTTTTAATGCCGACTTAACCTAGCCATGTTTTACAGTTATCTTGAAATAATTAAGGTTCATCGCTAGAGGGTGCTGTTCATCTTTTTTTTCTTTTTCTTTTTTGTATTATTGATCAGGAAAAAACTATAAAATAGATGAAGTGGACGTTTTCTATGTATCATATGGAATTTGAGTAGATGAGTGAATGTTACTATGTAAATGTATAAGAATTTGTGGATAAGATTATTATGAGATTATTTATAATCAAACGACTACACTGTACAACCACATCTTCCTTTTATTTACATATTATACAGATATTTACAGATATTTATATTTTACTTACAGAGCAGCTCCTCATTGGTTCGGCTCAGAAGCTTCTTTTCGATGTCCTCTTTCTCCAGGTACTCCTGCAGGTTAGGCATCTCCTCCGCCAACCGCCTGAGGGCAGAAGAGACGTGGTGTGACGCGTAGCCTGCTGTTAAAGGCTACAGATATAGTACATCTGTGAGGCTAACAGCGCTTATTATATGAAGCCTTATAGAGGTCATATGGAATGATCTCATTCGATCAACCCTAATGTAACCCTTACAAACTTTCATGAACTCATTTGAATAACACTACCATAGCCCTTAAGAATTTTCCTAAAATGTTTTAGGATGTTCTGAACAGAGTATCTCTTAAAGGTTAAATCCCTTGCAGGTCTTAGTCCTGCTCATCCCACATGCTGATGTGTGAGTGAAACAGTGCATAGGTGTAGAGACCTGGACTTGGCGAGATGCAGGCCTATCCTCTCAGTCTGGTGCTATTCTGTTACTAGAGGACCTGAACACGCTTCTCCAACAGCACGTTCTTCTGGGCCTGATGACAACACGCACACACATGCACCCGCACACACACGGGCACACATACAGACATACAGATACTGTTTAATTTCTTCACATCTGTAGATACACTAGCATAAGTTGATATATACGTTTATGAGTTTGATTATGAGCTGATTTCAACTTGACAGGTACAGAGTATATAGTATACATAGAGAGTGCATAGTTTTACCAGGTTGAGTGCTATAGATTCTTGTGATGAAATTTGACAAACCCAGCGATATGAAGAAAACAAGTACTGGGTTAGTCCCTTAAAGGTTTAAAGGAGTCTCCCTTAAAGGTCTTAGTCCTGCTCATACCACATGCTGATGTGTGAGTGAAACAGTGCAGAGGTGTAGAGACCTGGACTTGGCGACATGCAGGTCTTTCCTGGCAATTAGTGC
The DNA here is from genome assembly GCF_041902795.1 of Electrophorus electricus. Taxonomy (NCBI): domain Eukaryota; kingdom Metazoa; phylum Chordata; class Actinopteri; order Gymnotiformes; family Gymnotidae; genus Electrophorus; species Electrophorus electricus. The sequence continues at coordinate 25,254 of NW_027658391.1, read as the reverse complement.
TGCATTCTGCTGCAGGAGAACCAGAACATGCTTCTCCCCACACACACACACGGGCACACATACAGGTGCGCACATATACACAGATACACATTCTGTTTAATTTCTTCACATCTGCAGACTAGAGTAAGCTGAGGGTATAGTGTTAAACCAGGTACTACATAAACAGTATATAGTATATATACAGAGGATATAGTGTTAAACCAGGAACTACATACAGAGTATATAGTATACATACAGAGTATATAGTTTTACCAAAAGATCGTGCTGATCTTTGATCTCCTGGTTCTTCATCTCCAGCACCACTTTCAGACTCATAATGTTCTCCTCTATGGGCTGGTTTAACACACACACACACACACAAACGTGCACACGCACACACACGCACACACGCACACACACACGAATCATCACTACAGCCAGTACAATGGAAAGGTGGGAATGTGTACTGAATGTGTACTGACGTTATATGTGAAAGGTGGAGGTACTGGTGGATGTGTACTGACACTATAAGGGATCTCTACCTGCAGTGACAGTCTGAGCTTCTCAAGTTCTTCCTCCAGAGATTTCTTCTCCTGTTCACAGGCCATTTTCATATCTGCCAGAGCAAGTATCATTACTGCTGGATATATATATATATATATATATATATATATATATATATATATATATTGCATTTCCATAGTACTTACTCTTGATGGACCTGTTATGCTCCTCCTCCTCCTGCTGTTTCTGCAGGAGCTCTGTCTCCTCCTGCTGTTTGTGTTTCAGCATCTCCTGAAGAACCTGCAGCTCCGTCTGCTTCTGCAACCTCAACTCCTTCAGCTGCTCCAACAAACCGTTCTCCAACTCCTGCTTCTCACACCGCAAACACTCCAATCGGGCCACAGGCCCCACTACTGACACAGAACCACACACACACACACACACACACACACACACACACACACACACACACACACAAAGAGAGACAAACAGAAAGACACATAGACATATGAAATTAGAAAGCCATATAGTGTAGAAATAGATTGATGTTATTCAGGGAGCTCATTTATAAAACTTTGTGGATTCCAAAATGAAAGTGTGTGTATTCTGCACAAATAACAGGAAATGGCATATACCCCCCCAAAAAATTTGATTTCTAAAGCCTCGAATATGAATTATTGGGAGATAGAGGCGACAATGCAGCGCTAAAGACAAAAAAGGAATTTTTACCACAGGTATGAGTGGCAGCACCAGCAACCGCAGGTGTGAGTGGCATTATATTTACATTTACCCTCCACATCCTTTGTGTCTGTGTATTCGTCCTCGATGCGTCCAGCACACCATCTCCAGAAACGCCTCATTTTTCCTCTGTCCTCTTCAGTGTCTTTCCACAGACTGATCTGTAAAGGTGTTCATGGGATTCCCCTCACGTGTGACATTGGGCCACAGGACATATGGGGTTCTAAAGTTCCAAGAGTGTAGATGAGTTGTTTTTCTTTGAATTTCCTAATTTCATTGACTCTACCTCAACCTGGATTGATTAACCATGTACGGCTCACCGGAGACTGTGATACATATAACATCCCAAAGTGTACTTAATTCTGAGCAAAATCTAACTAGCCTCATTACTGCTGAACTATGAGGGGCCATTTAGGGAGAAATCAGGGAAACACTACTTGTACATACATATGAAACATTTTCACATAAATAGCCTACTACTTACATTTGTGTATAATAATTTAAACTTGCATATACACGCACTTGCCCACTCAATCCCTGGTGCGTAAACATAGAGTTGCACTATGCTTATGTTGGTATGGGGGTGTCTGTGTGTATATAACAATTTTCAGTGCGCCCGGAAGTCATTTCATTGTAATTTCAAGGCAGATATTTAACATGTGTACAGTGCGTATAATAGACAGAGGAAGACTGTTGAACTATTAATATTAGGACAGTTATTGACATTTGTGTAATAAGTAGTGCTTCTCTTAATGACAAATGTAACTGTTTTCCCATATAGAATTGTGTGCTTTATATTGTTTGGAAGAACTTTTTCTTCTCATTTAGAAATATGTGGACTAAGTGCTCAGATTGTCTTATTATTTATTATGCTCAGTCTTTCATTGCGTATAATTTTAAACTCAGCTGCGTGCCATAAGACACAAGTTAATCTGAGCCTTTTTTGTTCTAACGCCGACTTAACCTAGCCATGTTTTACAGTTATCTTGAAATAATTGAGGTTCATCGCTAGAGGGTGGTGTTCATCTTTTTTTCTTTTCTTTTTTTGTATTATTGTTTAGGGAAAAACTATAAAATAGATGAGGTGGACGTTTTCTATGTATCATATGGAATTTGAGTATATGAGTGAATGTTACTATGTAAATGTATAAGAATTTGTGGATAAAATTATTATGAGATTATTTATAATCAAACAACTACACTATACAACCACATCTTCCTTTTATTTACATATTATACAGATATTTACATTTTATTTACAGAGCAGCTCCTCATTGGTTCGGCTCAGAAGCTTCTTTTCGATGTCCTCTTTCTCCAGGTACTCCTGCAGATTAGGCATCTCCTCCGACAACCGCCTGAGGGCAGAAGAGACGTGGTGTGAATCGTAGCCTGCTGTTAAAAGCTACAGATATAGTACATCTGTGAGGTTAACAGAGGCTAACAACCCCTGAACAGACTTTCTACTCCCAAGGGGCCCAGAGATATTTACCAATAAAGTGCTACGCTCCAGACGGATGAGCGAGAAGCGCATGCGCAATTGCAACGAATTGGAGGAGGAAGTTTAAACAAACGCGCTGACTTTGCATACTCACATCTAGGCCGGGCCAGGTCCAAATGGCCTGCAACTCGGTGCGCATCACCTCCATGACTGTCCCTAACGAACGCCACCTGCCACGCATTCGTCCCATCCCTGGCGGCTTTAAAAAATCGTAGCGTGAAAACGGTGGGTCCGATCCGCGTGCCACTCGAAGTCGATTACAGGGGAGATGCAGCCCTTTCCAAAGAGCCCTGAACAGACTTTCTACTCCGACGTCCATCGCTAGCACCGGCTGAAAGCTGAGTTCCAGAGCTTTTCAACGAGCCCCCGTGCGTCTCTCTTCTCCAAAGTAGCGGAGATATATGAAAGGATAAAAGGGGAAAAGAATAAAATGCGCACCGGTTTCAAATTCGCAGGCTACCTGCGCTGAAGGCGTGGAAAACGAGCACGTGACCGAAAGGCTTCCGTACCCGATGGGTCCAGCTCTCGTGCCCAGTTGGTAGCTCGAAGGCTGTGCATATTCGATGCTGCACGGCCCCTGGGGCTCACGTTTTCAAGGGTCGAAGTGCGCACGTGCCGATGACCGGCAACCTAGCTCCGTGCCTGGGCACAATTCGGGCACTTTGATCCCCTTCAAGTGAATGGATAGATGGGAAAAAACATACTGCCAGGCCCACCGTGTCACATCAACCATGCAGGGCAAAGTGGCTTCGTCCCTGGGCACACTTTCTTGTGATTTGAGCCTTTAAATAATACAGGATCCAGACTTCCAATGCTCTCTAAATCACATGCCCGGCAAAGTAGCCTTAAACCTGGACACACAATGGAGACCATTTGACCTGTTAAATCATACTACAACCAGACTTCCAGGCCCACCAGGTCACACAGTCATGCCCAGCAAAGGAGCTCTGGGCCTGGGCACACTTCACGCAGTTTGACCCTTTAAATAATACTACAACCAGACTTCCAGGCCCAAGAGGTCACACAGTCATGCCCAGCAAAGTAGCTCTGGGCCTGGGCACACTTCACGCAGTTTTACCGTTTAAATAAAACTAGAAACAGACTTCCTGGCCCAAGAGGTCACACAGTCATGCCCAGCAAAGTAGTGCTGGGCCAGGGCACACTTCATGCACTTTGTGCCTTGTGCCTTTAAATAATACTATAACCAGACTTCCAAACCCAAGAGGTCACAGAGTCATGCCCAGCAAAGTCGCTATGGGCCTGGGCAGACCATGCAGTTTGACCCTTTAACCAAAACTAGAAAGAGACCTCCAAGCCCAGGAGGTCACAGAATCATACCCAGTAAAGTAGCTAGCTAGCTATCCAGCTACCGGAAGCACGGTTAACAGTGCAGCCGGTAGCTAGCTAGCTAGCTAGCAGCTCAGTAACCGTACAAATTCGCTTGCTGCTGAAAACTGTCAAGTTGTATTTATAGCTTTCGTTTTAGTTCTCTCAGCTTACTTATTTGTTTTTGTTTTTTTGTTTTTTTTTAGGGAAGTTCAATAATTTCTTAGAAATCTTGGAACATTTTGCCAGTTGGCTTCTAGGAAAGCCTTTCTGCGCACAGACAATAAACACAACCCAGAATTCCTCAAACAGGAATGAATCTACTAATTTACAACACGGTTTAGTAACATTTCAGGCACATGAGTGGAGGAACTAGCAAATTCTAAATGATTAAATCGAAGCTGATAAAAATCCATGAAAATTTAAACTGGTCATGAAAAAATGCTTGTGAATTGAAAATGTAAGTGATCGTTATCTGGAAAAGAAAGGATTAAAACAGTCTTGATTTGATACATTTTAAAAAATGAAATATCAAGTTTTATCATTCGTGACCAAGGGAGTTTCTATGAGGGTGTAAACAACAAATGCATGTAAACTAAAAACTACAGTGGTATATAATTAAATAATTTGAGTAACTTTGTGTCACGTCATTTAACGTTTAACTCAAGCCATTTTTGTTACCGGACTCTTATCACTTAACATTAGTAACTGTTTTAGTTGCCTTGTTTATCCAATAACATTCATTAATTAATCAATCGTTTAACCCAAGCAATTTTCATTACTTCCGCCTCTCGAGGCAAAATGTCAATCAGAACGTTGCGCCCGCAAACTTCAAATAAACGATAAATTAGGCGAGTAATAAAAATGGATAAAGTTGAAAGATAAGTTGATTAAACTTGAGTCAAATAAAACTACTTATCAGTCAAAGCGTCAATTCATATGCATTTTATTGACTCTACATTTAATTTACGGGCATTTTAATCAGCCATATTTTTGATGTACAGACCTGAGTTTTGTCGTTGAAGAGAATAAAAGAATCCGTCGTGTAAACTTACGCCATCTGCAGGCTGAGATGGTGTTGGCGTGACCCGGATGTGACATTTGCCAAGCTGATGACATATCGCGATATTAATTGTGAGATTTCCTTACCAGCTTTGCTCTTCGCAGAAGGGTACAGTGCGGCCGAACAGCGTAAGGAGTGGACTCCTTGGTAGACGTTTCGACCAGTGTTTCGCCCGATTTTACTACAAAGGTGTGATGAATGTTTTCTTGGCACACCATGGGTCCTCTGAAATCGGTAGACATTTGAACAGAAGGGCTTACCTATGTATTGTGACCAAGTGCATCCCTTCATGCAGCTGCTTAAATTATGGCAGAAGGACACTTTCAACAAGACAAGAAACCCTGCCGCAAGGGTTGTATAATCACGGATTTGTTCCAGTATCAAGACAGCAAATTTTCAATGTTTCCCTGGCCTTCACAGTCCCCAGATCTTAATCCTATAGAACATCCCTGGGTAAAGGTATAAAACAGCAGTTTAGAACATGTCAGTCCCTCCATGTAATTTGAGAGAAAATATCCTATGAAGATTGGACCAAGATTCCTGCCGAGTATTTTCAGCACATAGTGCTGTGCCAGAAAGAATTGCTGCAGTTCTGGAGGCCAAAGAAGGTCCAACATGCTATTAAATGGGTGTACTTAAGCCAGATACACTGTGTCCTATAATAGGATGTTGCTGGAACGTATGTGGATGTTGTTGGAATGGCCGCAGAGTTGCAGCAGCAGTACAGGTAGTCTGTGATCCTTTCCCCCATCCGAGTGAGTTTGCCCTGTTACACGGGGTCGAGTTATGATGTGAATGTTCAATTACACAGGATGGATTGTGGGCGACGGAACCGAACGGCCTTCAGGATTCAAGTAGAGAAAGGTGAAACTTCTCCAGCCTTTGAGTTAATCACAGGACTATTGCATAGCAATTAGGGATAACAGAACAGCTTTCGGGGGGTTTGGGTGGGGTGCCTTATCCGCCCCTTTAACAGAGTAGTCACAATTCAAATTTCCCTTGTTCCATTGTTTACAAGGCATTATACATGTGGTTTATTTATAGTGCACGGGGTAATATGCAGCGAGTCTGGTCTGTCTGCTTTGGAAGAGAAACATTTGGCCAAAAGAGCAAGACACAGCCAGGAGGATGATTGGTAAGAGCAGATCATAATATGCACCTTAAAGCTGTACACTACAGCTAGGTCCTGTTCCATGACTGCATATATAAATTTACTACTGACATTGTCATTTGTATCTGGCCATTTACAGTGCACTCTTGCTCAATGCAGCACTTGAAGCTGATTTTCCATTGTGTAGTTATTATGTTCAAGAGATGTTTGACCCGGTCAGGGTGACACACTTTAGTGAGGGCAGCAGTATCCTAGAGGACACTACAGACAGTGACGGAGACATCTCAGAGCGCGAGGTGAGAGGTTGAGTTTTTTGTTACTCTCTCTACGACATACTTTTCATGCCAGGTACTATTGTCCAGTTCAGCCCAATTTAATTTACTGCCTTGTATTATCATATATAAATTGCTGAACGATATATATATATATATATATATATATATATATATATATATAGAGGTTGGAAATTGGTTGTGTAAAAATGAATTGTGATTGTTAAGCCACACAGATGTAAGTGGACATCAAGGGAAAAAATAGTGTGGGTGCCAAGTATGGTGATTGTATCTTTAAAGCTGTAGGAAATGTTACTTTCAGAATGTTTGTGAGATAAAAAAAAAAAAAAAGATATAATTACTATCCATGGTGGAATTGAATGTGTTGCAGACAACATAGGCAGGGATTAGACTGAAAAATATCAGAGTATTCTTAGTGCCGTTTATTGCTGTTGTCAGAGGTTATGCAGCCATATCCTCCCTAGCAAGTATGGCTTCTTCTTCTAACTGTTTGGCCACCTGCAGACACAAGTACCGTGTTGAGCAATATTTAATTACATCTACTCCAAATGCATATTTAATTGCATTGTTAGTATTTATGCAAAACAAGTGTTAGGATTGCCCTGCTCCATTGCAGACTTTCTCACTCTAGCAAATGCGGCTTCCACCTCCTCAATCAGTTGATCCGCATCATTTTCATAGGAAACATCATTAGTAAAAGATGTTTGAGGAACAATCTTAAAATTCACATCTGGATCTCGCATCTTTCTGTAAGAATCCAGTGTCAACTGCAACTATGAGGAGAAACAGTGTTAAGCAATATTTAATTACATCTACTTGAAATGCATAGTTCATAGCATTGTGAGAATTTGTGGAAAACAAGTGTTAGGATTGCTCTGCTCCACTGCAGACTTTCTCACTCTAGCAAAGATGGCTTCCACGTCCTCAATATATTTATCCCAGTCATTGTCATGGAAAATCTGAGTCTTTTCAGGAAACATCATGACATTCATATGTGGAGGTTCTGTCTTTTTGGAAGAGTCCAGTTCCACCTGTAGATATGAGTAGAAATATTGTTGACCAGTATTTAAATACATTTAATTGAAATATGACTTTAATTACATTTTGATACATTTGTAATTTATCATTTGTATTGGACTGGAAAGGAAACAAATACAATTTTTTATCGCATATCCATTATCACATAGCCTGCAGGCCTAATGATGTAAAAATGTGCCCCCAAATGTTCAACAGAAATAACAGGACCTGACACACTAAGGTACCGTAGACCCATTCAAATTGTGCTATTGGAACAATAAATTCCAATGCATTCAGTCATTTTAGCTAGTGTTGATTTTGATTCTCGCCACAATTATACTAATAATCAGCGTTACAACTCAGCATGCAAAGTCACCGAACAGTCGACTGTTAATTCTATAGTAAGGAGAATGTAAAACAAACAAACAAAAAACCCACCAACAGTATTTTTTTTCCTGTAACTGACAAAGATTACGTATGCTAAATGTATGTGTCCTAAATATATTCTAAATACATTTACATTAGTGGTTTTAATTAATTTCTCCAACATTTGTTGAAATGCATTTGTAATTTATATTCAGAGACATTTCAGTGTACTTAAGTACAAGCATTAAATTAGCATCACTGTTCACCATAGCTGTTTTTCCATTTTTTGTGGCTTTTGTCCCTTGCCTCAGTATGGCTTTAAATCATTTGTCTTGGTTCTACTTTACTTACTATGGCTGATTCAGTTGTCTGAGTAGTCAAGTCATTCTTCGTTAAATGGTTTGTTCTAGTGTCTGTTTAAAAAGTAACAGAAAATGTCTTATTAGCATTGTATAGATACTTAGAACACTTCTACGTAGATCTCTCTCTCTCTCAGACACACACACAGTTCATCCAAGTGGTGGCTGTGGTCAGAACTTACCCTTAAAGAAGTCATCATCTGAGGTGGAGTTCCTTCTATTAACACCCTTCCGACAACAGCAAGTGAAGAATAGCACAAGTTGTGTGAATGTTCTGGCAGGGATCTGGGCTCGTGTCTTTTCATTTTTCTTTTTCCTATATTGACCAAATATCCCATGGTTTTCCTTTTCATACTTCTCAGAAGGAACAGGTTCCTTGCATCTTGGATTACAGTAGTAACTACTGGACTGACCCATAATAAATTTTGTTTTGAAAATCCAACTAACCGGCACTACTTGATAACAGAAGAGATCGTTTGGGTAAAACAGAAATGTGATCGGTAGACTAAAATTGGTTCACAGAAATTACTCATTTGAAAAATCTGTTCTTTGACTACATCATAATTGCATAATTGATGCGGATGCATTATGACATCGCACGTCACGTCTGCAATAGATTTAGATTTACACCAACTTTAAAGAGAAAATGATGATTAGCAAATGTAGTTGCTAGTGATTGTCTAGTGATTGCAAGCAACGACTATTCGTGCTCTGCATTCTTGCGTATTTATTTATGCTAGGCTGTACATAACGCAGCCTTAAAAACATGGGATAGAAATCCCCATGTAACACAATTCAGGTTCTGTCCAAATACATGGCAAGCTAGCAAGTTATTTTACAATCCCATTTAGCACATATATCGCCACGAATGTCCTGAACAAAACACGCTGTACCTAATCCCCATAAATGACATATCTCTCACTGAATAAAAACTTGTATGCTTCAACAGTATACAGTGGGAGAAATGGCGATCACCTTTAAAAGGATTTCTTACTGTAGGCCTATTATAAACAACATGGAGGAAATTAAAATAAAAATACTTCAGTTAGACCGTGGACACAGGCTGCTAATAAATCAAGTAAATGAAACTGGATGGACTGCTTAATTATGTAACAACACAACATTTATGGTGACGAGGATGTTTCACACATACACTCTTAAGTGATGCTGACCTCAATATCCACATTTCACATTGTTACTGTACCACTGTAGATGAACCTAAACCTCACATTCTCGTCACGTTGATAAGCTTTTTGAAAGTTCCGCTCTGCACGTCTCTGAAAAGCAGGCGAGTTCATCTCCTGGAAACATAAAAGCATGACACTAATGTAAATCTTTCACTTTGTTCTTATATGCGAGTTGTCAATAATTCAAAATTCTTGTTAAAACTGTGGAACTCTGTTGCAGCTCACTCTCTCTGTTTTGCATTGCCAGATCGCTGAACAGGAGCATGTCCGGCTTTGACACACGTGCCCTGCGCTGACCAGTACCGCCAGCAACCACAACACGTGGAGACGTAATCCTCTTTAACTACTTGTCCTTCCTCCATGTATATACACTCAAAACTCCAGTTTAGAGTGGTTAATGGCACTTACGCCAGCACACTGTACCGGTTTGATCACCTGTAGTCAGAGATGCACGGACCCGTTGGTGCGTACGCGTAACTCGGAGCGGGTGCTGCTCTCCAAGGTTATGCTGCTGCTTACTGTCACTCTCTCACGAGCACAAGTCCTCGTCTACTTTAACAAGGCTAAGTCACTGATAATGTAATAACAAACATGTTTGACAAAATACTAGGTCATGGTTTGCAGTCTAAAGTCCTTCTGACTTGCTGAGAGTTAGCCTGATTTGATTTAGCTTGTTCTTAACCTTTGTTTAGTATGTTACATAAAAGCTCATGGAAATATTTCAGATGTAACATAAATGTACCTGACCATTTTCACTGAAAGAGACTGGTAGCTACAGGATTACATGAAGCTACAATCAGAATCGATTTCTAGTCACCGAGCATTATTGTTGTGAATAATTAGAATTTAAATTAATTCATATTTTGTTAATTATGTAAATAAGTTACAATCTTGGAAGATAGTTTGTATTCTGTTTCTATATGACAGTTATATATTTTTTTGCTTGTTTGTTTGTTTTCTTAGTGTAAATCATGATCTTATAGTTTGTTTTCTAAGTGTGTTTCCAAATTGCCTTTGACTGCTGTATGCCTAATTGCAGCATTTAACCCCTCATTTCGTCTCTAATTTTTGACATGTACTCTTGTCTTGCATAAGTGGAAAGTCGATCAGCCCCCGTTTAAAAATGGTGAGCTTTTACTGTCACGTTAATAACATCACGCACGCGCACACCTAATGTTTTGACTGTCCTGCACTTTAAATATCTTCTGCACATAATGGAGGGTGTGCATAGTTACCAGTTCCCTTCGTGCAAAAGGGTTGTCTTAGGTTACTGTAAAGTCTAACGCACATTTGGAATCCTTTCTTTTGCTGAGATGTTACTAGCTCACATGATACTCAAAAATGAGCACAATCATCGAAATGCGGACATCATTGGGTACAGGGGTGCCTAGCCATAGTCATGAATAACTGAATATAAAAGGCTGAACAATCTACTATAAGCAATTGCATATTTCATTAGGTTTTTTTTTTTTTAATAGGCTGTAGTAACTTCAGGAGCTCAGGCAGGGGAACATTAATATTTATGAGTGGCTATGCCACACCCACTGAAATAAAAGCTGAGGATGTCATTGCAGAGGTAGGAGAAGCCAGAGCAGAATATTACAGAATATTACATTATTACATTGCTTGAATAGTGGCTCTGTCTGCCCTGGGGGTATTATTGAAACCCAAAGGCTGAAAGGATGGGGGGAGAGAGAGAGAGAGACAGAGAGAGAGAGAGAGAGAGAGAGAGCGAGCATGTGTGAACATATTCTTGTCACTGTACGGCTCCTCCCCCCAAACGTCTCCCCGTGTGTGTTTGCTTGTGTGTGTGTGTGTGTGTTCATCCGTGTGGCCACGCCCCCTTGTGTTTCACGCCTGCTCTTCGTTGTGTTGTTATTGTTTGCGTATATAAGTCCTTTGTGTAAACATTAACGTTGTCAGTGTTTGATCCCACGATAGCCTTAGTGCTACGTTGTCTTCCATGTCTCTAAATAAACATCGCTGTATGCATCACGGCTCCTCTTTTGTATCCTGCCAAGCCTCCCTGCGTTACAATTATGATCAAATTTGATAAAATACTAGGTCATAGTTTGCAGTCTTTAGTATTTTTGACCTGCTGAGAGTTAGCCTGTTCCTAACCTTTGTTTAGTATGTTGCGTAAAAGCTCATGGAAATATTTCAGATGTAACATACATGTAATTGACCTAGTAGAGCAAAATTACAGAATTGTAAGGAAGAAGTGACGTTCTTGGGGCATATCATTAAGGGAAATACACACGGGCTGTCTCAAAACTGAGCACAAGCCATAATTTCGCTACCTAAACCATAGTGGCATACTCCCCTCTTACTGTTTTAGTCCCACACGCAGTACACCAAATACTGCAGGACCAAAGAGTGTCACACTTATCAGCCCAATGGTAGCTGAGATACCACACTACCCTCTTAGATATGCCTAATATAACTGTCAAAAGGTGTATAACACTGAACCCAGCTACACTCCTTCCTACGGAGGAGGATGGAGATCCACAAGACTGCACAGCAGTCTTAGCTTAAGTATGTACACCGCAGGTTGATCTCTTTGAAGAAGCCATAAGTAACCCAGACCTATGCCTCTATGTGGACGGGTCAGCAAGCAGGGACGACACAGGGGTCAATAGGGCGGCATACGCGGCAGTAACAGATCATGAAATACTTGAAACAGAAGTATTACCGTCCTCCTATTCAGCGCAGGCTGCTGAACCAGTAGCACTGACGGAAGCATGCCAATTAGCTGCAGACAAAACTGTTAATGATTTTGGAGCCATATGGAAACATAGGCAATTCCGGACAAGCTCGGGTAAATATATTAGACATCACCATCTTGCTAGAAGCCATTTTGCTGCCAAAGACAATTGCAGTTGTTAAGTGTGCAGCTCACAGGACTACAGAAGACCAAATCAGCAAGGGGAATAATTTTGTAGATAGAGTAACAAAGGCAGCTGCAACTAACACCGCTGTGCAAGCAATACAGGAAACCGCTGCTACCCCGCATGCCACATTACGGGAGATTCAGTCAGGGGCTACCGCCACCGAACGCACCAGGTGGAGACAACTAGACTGCGCAGTGTACGATGGTGCTTGGACACACACACCTACGGGCAAACCTTGCCTAGCCAAATCATACATGCAGGGCCTAATCAGAATTGCTCATGGGCGTAGCCATATGAGCAAAGGGGGAATCGTGGACAGCATATTAAAGTTGCGCCAGAACTCACAATACTTACCCAAAACTTTTGTTCCAGCTGTCTTGTTTGTGCGCAGCACTCCCCAAAGGGAACCAAGCACGGTGGACAGGACCACACCAAGTCCTGTTAACAACCCACACTGCTGTCAAAATAGAAGGACGAGGAACCTGGGTACATCACGCACACTGTAAGAAGGCTCCGACACCAGCCCCAACTCCAAGCAGCAGCACCCCAACAGACTAGGTCGGAACTGTGTTGAGTAGGGTGTTAAAGGCAAGGCCTACCCTTTCGACACTCGGAACCGTCAATCTCTCGCCTCTTGCTGATCCTGCCGACTACACCAATTTCTGTGGTGGAATTTTGAATAAACAGCAAGTCAGACGTGATTAAAAGAGTAATTTTATAAAGAAAATAAGGCATACAAAACACAGCTGTGTGAGAGCTAATGCTCTAAGCAAAAGTTCTAAAGGGGTAGACTGGCTCTGCTCCTTATACCTAAACTTCACATCCTGGAAGGGATGTCCTGTCATCCTGTATACCCATTTCCTGCTCCTTGTTGCACTAAGCACTTCTGCACATATCAGGATGCTCTGTTCCACCAGGACAGACACAGTTTGCTAGATCCTCTTTATCAGGATTAGTCGCACGACACATGCAAGATCACGAAGCAGCTGATTCAGCAGTCGTTTTGTTCACACAATATACAAAGACAGAATGTGCAGACTAAACTATTCATATAGGATTACATAGAGAAAGGATTAACATGATTATATATGAATCACATGATAATACATGATCGAATAATAATTTCCATCACACTAGAAACAGACCTCCAGGCCCAAGAGGTCACACAGTCGTGCCCAGCAAAGTAGTGCTGGGCCAGGGCACACTTCATGCACTTTGTGCCTTTAAATAATACTACAACCAGATTTCCAAGCCCAAGAGGTCACACAGTCATGCCCAGCAAAGTAGCTCTGGGCCTGGGCACACTTCACGCAGTTTGACCCTTTAGATAATACTACAACCAGACTTCCAGGCCCAAGAGGTCACACAGTCATGCCCAGCAAAGTAGCTCTGGGCCTGCGCACACTTCACGCAGTTTGACCCTTTGACCATTTTTGGCAGATTTCACCACGTTATTACGAACGTGGATACGTTATCTTAGAATTATAAGCAGTGTGAGATGTGAAGCTAAGTGAAGCACATGTGCAGAATTTCTAACAATAGCCTGTTTTGTATAGCCTGGCTAACTGACCAATCAGTGAAATGAAATGTGGTTGCTGAGCCTGTTGCAGCTGGGTCAATTTAATTTGGTTTCATTGTGTTTAATTTTAAACTCAGCTGCGTGCCATAAGACACAAGTTTATCTGAGCATTTTTTGTTTTAATGCCGGCTTAACCTAGCCATGTTTTACAGTTATCTTGAAATAATTAAGGTTCATCGCTAGAGGGTGCTGTTCATCTTTTTTTTCTTTTTCTTTTTTGTATTATTGATCAGGAAAAAACTATAAAATAGATGAAGTGGACGCAAACCTTGCCTAGCCAAATCATACATGCAGGGCCTAATCAGAATTGCTCATGGGCGTAGCCATATGAGCAAAAGGGGAATCGTGGACATCATATTAAAGTTGCGCCAGAACTCATAATACTTACCCAAAACTTTTGTTCCAGCTGTCTTGTTTGTGCGCAGCACTCCCCAAAGGGAACCAAGCACGGTGGACAGGACCACACCAAGTCCTGTTAACAACCCACACTGCTGTCAAAATAGAAGGACGAGGAACCTGGGTACATCACACACACTGTAAGAAGGCTCCGACACCAGCCCCAACTCCAAGCAGCAGCACCCCAACAGACTAGGTCGGAACTGTGTTGAGTAGGGTGTTAAAGGCAAGGCCTACCCTTTCGACACTCGGAACCGTCAACCTCTCGCCTCTTCCTGATCCTGCCGACTACACCAATTTCTGTGGTGGAATTTTGAATAAACAGCAAGTCAGACGTGATTAAAAGAGTAATTTAATAAAGAAAATAAGGCATACAAAACACAGCTGTGTGAGAGCTAATGCTCTAAGCAAAAGTTCTAAAGGGGTAGACTGGCTCTGCTCCTTATACCTAAACTTCACATCCTGGAAGGGATGTCCTGTCATCCTGTATACCCATTTCCTGCTCCTTGTTGCACTAAGCACTTCTGCACATATCAGGATGCTCTGTTCCACCAGGACAGACACAGTTTGCTAGATCCTCTTTATCAGGATTAGTCGCACGACACATGCAAGATCACGAAGCAGCTGATTCAGCAGTCGTTTTGCTCACACAATATACAAAGACAGAATGTGCAGACTAAACTATTCATATAGGATTACATAGAGAAAGGATTAACATGATTATATATGAATCACATGATAATACATGATCGAATAATAATTTCCATCACACTAGAAACAGACTTCCAGGCCCAAGAGGTCACACAGTCGTGCCCAGCAAAGTAGCTCTGGGCCTGGGCACACTTGACGCAGTTTGACCCTTTAAATAATACTAAAACCAGACTTCCAGGCCCAAGAGGTCACACAGTCAGGCCCAGCAAAGTAGCTCTGAGCCTGGGCACATTTCACGCAGTTTGACCGTTTAAACAAAACTAGAAACAGACTTCCTGGCCCAAGAGGTCACACAGTCATGCCCAGCAAGGTTGCTTTAAACGTGGGCACACTTCAGACCGTTTCTCTCTTTAAATCATTCAAAGCACCACATTTCAAGGCCCAAGAGGTCATAGAATCATGCCCATCAAAATAGCTCTGGGCCTGGGCACACTTCACGCAGTTTGACCATTTAAATAAAACTAGAACCAGACTTCCAGACCCAAGAGGTCACACAGTCATGCCCAGCAATGTAGCTCTGGGCCTTGGAACACTTCACGCAGTTTGACCCTTTGACCATTTTTGTAGTGCTGGGCCAGGCCACACTTCATGCACTTTGTGCCTTTAAATAATACTACAACCAGATTTCCAAGCCCAAGAGGTCACACAGTCATGCCCAGCAAAGTAGCTCTGGGCCTGGGCACACTTCACGCAGTTTGACCCTTTGAATAATACTACAACCAGACTTCCAGGCCCAATAGGTCACACAGTCATACTCAGCAAGGTTGCGTTAAACCTGGGAACACTTCACGCAGTTTGACCATTTAAATAAAACTAGAAACAGACTTCCAGGCCCAAGAGGTCACACAGTCATGCCCAGCAAAGTAGCTCTGGGCCTGGGCACACTTCACGCAGTTTGACCCTTTAGATAATACTACAACCAGACTCCCAGGCCCAAGAGGTCACACAGTCATGCCCAGCAAAGTAGCTCTGGGCCTGGGCACACTTGACGCAGTTTGACCCTTTAAATAATACTAAAACCAGACTTCCAGGCCCAAGAGGTCACACAGTCAGGCCCAGCAAAGTAGCTCTGGGCCTGGGTACACTTCACGCAGTTTGACCATTTAAATAAAACTAGAAACAGACTTCCAGGCCCAAGAGGTCACACAGTCATGCCCAGCAAAGTAGCTCTGGGCCTGCGCACACTTCACGCAGTTTGACCCTTTGACCATTTTTGGCAGATTTCACCACGTTATTACGAACGTGGATACGTTATCCTGGCCCAAGCAATAGCCTGTTTTGTATAGCCTGGCTAACTGACCAATCAGTGAAATGAAATGTGGTTGCTGAGCCTGTTGCAGCTGGGTCAATTTAATTTGATTTCATTGTGTTTAATTTTAAACTCAGCTGCGTGCCATAAGACACAAGTTTATCTGAGCATTTTTTGTTTTAATGCCGGCTTAACCTAGCCATGTTTTACAGTTATCTTGAAATAATTAAGGTTCATCGCTAGAGGGTGCTGTTCATCTTTTTTTTCTTTTTCTTTTTTGTATTATTGATCAGGAAAAAACTATAAAATAGATGAAGTGGACGTTTTCTATGTATCATATGGAATTTGAGTAGATGAGTGAATGTTACTATGTAAATGTATAAGAATTTGTGCATAAGATTATTATGAGATTATTTATAATCAAACGACTACACTGTACAACCACATCTTCCTTTTATTTACATATTATACAGATATTTACAGATATTTATATTTTACTTACAGAGCAGCTCCTCATTGGTTCGGCTCAGAAGCTTCTTTTCGATGTCCTCTTTCTCCAGGTACTCCTGCAGGTTAGGCATCTCCTCCGCCAACCGCCTGAGGGCAGAAGAGACGTGGTGTGACGCGTAGCCTGCTGTTAAAGGCTACAGATATAGTACATCTGTGAGGCTAACAGCGCTTATTATATGAAGCCTTATAGAGGTCATATGGAATGATCTCATTCGATCAACCCTAATGTAACCCTTACAAACTTTCATGAACTCATTTGAATAACACTACCATAGCCCTTAAGAATTTTCCTAAAATGTTTTAGGATGTTCTGAACAGAGTATCTCTTAAAGGTTAAATCCCTTGCAGGTCTTAGTCCTGCTCATCCCACATGCTGATGTGTGAGTGAAACAGTGCATAGGTGTAGAGACCTGGACTTGGCGAGATGCAGGCCTATCCTCTCAGTCTGGTGCTATTCTGTTACTAGAGGACCTGAACACGCTTCTCCAACAGCACGTTCTTCTGGGCCTGATGACAACACGCACACACATGCACCCGCACACACACGGGCACACATACAGACATACAGATACTGTTTAATTTCTTCACATCTGTAGATACACTAGCATAAGTTGATATATACGTTTATGAGTTTGATTATGAGCTGATTTCAACTTGACAGGTACAGAGTATATAGTATACATAGAGAGTGCATAGTTTTACCAGGTTGAGTGCTATAGATTCTTGTGATGAAATTTGACAAACCCAGCGATATGAAGAAAACAAGTACTGGGTTAGTCCCTTAAAGGTTTAAAGGAGTCTCCCTTAAAGGTCTTAGTCCTGCTCATACCACATGCTGATGTGTGAGTGAAACAGTGCAGAGGTGTAGAGACCTGGACTTGGCGACATGCAGGTCTTTCCTGGCAATTAGTGCTGCATTCTGCTGCAGGAGAACCAGAACATGCTTCTCCCCACACACACACACGGGCACACATACAGGTGCGCACATATACACAGATACACATTCTGTTTAATTTCTTCACATCTGCAGACTAGAGTAAGCTGAGGGTATAGTGTTAAACCAGGTACTACATAAACAGTATATAGTATATATACAGAGGATATAGTGTTAAACCAGGAACTACATACAGAGTATATAGTATACATACAGAGTATATAGTTTTACCAAAAGATCGTGCTGATCTTTGATCTCCTGGTTCTTCATCTCCAGCACCACTTTCAGACTCATAATGTTCTCCTCTATGGGCTGGTTTAACACACACACACACACACACAAACGTGCACACGCACACACACGCACACACGCACACACACACGAATCATCACTACAGCCAGTACAATGGAAAGGTGGGAATGTGTACTGAATGTGTACTGACGTTATATGTGAAAGGTGGAGGTACTGGTGGATGTGTACTGACACTATAAGGGATCTCTACCTGCAGTGACAGTCTGAGCTTCTCAAGTTCTTCCTCCAGAGATTTCTTCTCCTGTTCACAGGCCATTTTCATATCTGCCAGAGCAAGTATCATTACTGCTGGATATATATATATATATATATATATATATATATATATATATATATATATTGCATTTCCATAGTACTTACTCTTGATGGACCTGTTATGCTCCTCCTCCTCCTGCTGTTTCTGCAGGAGCTCTGTCTCCTCCTGCTGTTTGTGTTTCAGCATCTCCTGAAGAACCTGCAGCTCCG
This sequence comes from Electrophorus electricus, assembly GCF_041902795.1. Classification (NCBI taxonomy): domain Eukaryota; kingdom Metazoa; phylum Chordata; class Actinopteri; order Gymnotiformes; family Gymnotidae; genus Electrophorus; species Electrophorus electricus. The sequence goes on along the minus strand of NW_027658391.1, from coordinate 6,766 downwards.
TCTGCTTCTGCAACCTCAACTCCTTCAGCTGCTCCAACAAACCGTTCTCCAACTCCTGCTTCTCACACCGCAAACACTCCAATCGGGCCACAGGCCCCACTACTGACACAGAACCACACACACACACACACACACACACACACACACACACACACACACACACACACACAAGAGAGACAAACAGAAAGACACATAGACATATGAAATTAGAAAGCCATATAGTGTAGAAATAGATTGATGTTATTCAGGGAGCTCATTTATAAAACTTTGTGGATTCCAAAATGAAAGTGTGTGTATTCTGCACAAATAACAGGAAATGGCATATACCCCCCCAAAAAATTTGATTTCTAAAGCCTCGAATATGAATTATTGGGAGATAGAGGCGACAATGCAGCGCTAAAGACAAAAAAGGAATTTTTACCACAGGTATGAGTGGCAGCACCAGCAACCGCAGGTGTGAGTGGCATTATATTTACATTTACCCTCCACATCCTTTGTGTCTGTGTATTCGTCCTCGATGCGTCCAGCACACCATCTCCAGAAACGCCTCATTTTTCCTCTGTCCTCTTCAGTGTCTTTCCACAGACTGATCTGTAAAGGTGTTCATGGGATTCCCCTCACGTGTGACATTGGGCCACAGGACATATGGGGTTCTAAAGTTCCAAGAGTGTAGATGAGTTGTTTTTCTTTGAATTTCCTAATTTCATTGACTCTACCTCAACCTGGATTGATTAACCATGTACGGCTCACCGGAGACTGTGATACATATAACATCCCAAAGTGTACTTAATTCTGAGCAAAATCTAACTAGCCTCATTACTGCTGAACTATGAGGGGCCATTTAGGGAGAAATCAGGGAAACACTACTTGTACATACATATGAAACATTTTCACATAAATAGCCTACTACTTACATTTGTGTATAATAATTTAAACTTGCATATACACGCACTTGCCCACTCAATCCCTGGTGCGTAAACATAGAGTTGCACTATGCTTATGTTGGTATGGGGGTGTCTGTGTGTATATAACAATTTTCAGTGCGCCCGGAAGTCATTTCATTGTAATTTCAAGGCAGATATTTAACATGTGTACAGTGCGTATAATAGACAGAGGAAGACTGTTGAACTATTAATATTAGGACAGTTATTGACATTTGTGTAATAAGTAGTGCTTCTCTTAATGACAAATGTAACTGTTTTCCCATATAGAATTGTGTGCTTTATATTGTTTGGAAGAACTTTTTCTTCTCATTTAGAAATATGTGGACTAAGTGCTCAGATTGTCTTATTATTTATTATGCTCAGTCTTTCATTGCGTATAATTTTAAACTCAGCTGCGTGCCATAAGACACAAGTTAATCTGAGCCTTTTTTGTTCTAACGCCGACTTAACCTAGCCATGTTTTACAGTTATCTTGAAATAATTGAGGTTCATCGCTAGAGGGTGGTGTTCATCTTTTTTTCTTTTCTTTTTTTGTATTATTGTTTAGGGAAAAACTATAAAATAGATGAGGTGGACGTTTTCTATGTATCATATGGAATTTGAGTATACGAGTGAATGTTACTATGTAAATGTATAAGAATTTGTGGATAAAATTATTATGAGATTATTTATAATCAAACAACTACACTAACACCACAATCTCCTTTTATTTACATATACCGTATTTACATTTATTTACAGAGCAGCTCCTCAGTGGTTCGGCTCAGAAGCTTCTTTTCGATGTCCTCTTTCTCCAGGTACTCCTGCAGATTAGGCATCTCCTCCGACAACCGCCTGAGGGCAGAAGAGACGTGGTGTGAATCGTAGCCTGCTGTTAAAAGCTACAGATATAGTACATCTGTGAGGTTAACAGAGGCTAACAACCCCTGAACAGACTTTCTACTCCCAAGGGGCCCAGAGATATTTACCAATAAAGTGCTACGCTCCAGACGGATGAGCGAGAAGCGCATGCGCAATTGCAACGAATTGGAGGAGGAAGTTTAAACAAACGCGCTGACTTTGCATACTCACATCTAGGCCGGGCCAGGTCCAAATGGCCTGCAACTCGGTGCGCATCACCTCCATGACTGTCCCTAACGAACGCCACCTGCCACGCATTCGTCCCATCCCTGGCGGCTTTAAAAAATCGTAGCGTGAAAACGGTGGGTCCGATCCGCGTGCCACTCGAAGTCGATTACAGGGGAGATGCAGCCCTTTCCAAAGAGCCCTGAACAGACTTTCTACTCCGACGTCCATCGCTAGCACCGGCTGAAAGCTGAGTTCCAGAGCTTTTCAACGAGCCCCCGTGCGTCTCTCTTCTCCAAAGTAGCGGAGATATATGAAAGGATAAAAGGGGAAAAGAATAAAATGCGCACCGGTTTCAAATTCGCAGGCTACCTGCGCTGAAGGCGTGGAAAACGAGCACGTGACCGAAAGGCTTCCGTACCCGATGGGTCCAGCTCTCGTGCCCAGTTGGTAGCTCGAAGGCTGTGCATATTCGATGCTGCACGGCCCCTGGGGCTCACGTTTTCAAGGGTCGAAGTGCGCACGTGCCGATGACCGGCAACCTAGCTCCGTGCCTGGGCACAATTCGGGCACTTTGATCCCCTTCAAGTGAATGGATAGATGGGAAAAAACATACTGCCAGGCCCACCGTGTCACATCAACCATGCAGGGCAAAGTGGCTTCGTCCCTGGGCACACTTTCTTGTGATTTGAGCCTTTAAATAATACAGGATCCAGACTTCCAATGCTCTCTAAATCACATGCCCGGCAAAGTAGCCTTAAACCTGGACACACAATGGAGACCATTTGACCTGTTAAATCATACTACAACCAGACTTCCAGGCCCACCAGGTCACACAGTCATGCCCAGCAAAGGAGCTCTGGGCCTGGGCACACTTCACGCAGTTTGACCCTTTAAATAATACTACAACCAGACTTCCAGGCCCAAGAGGTCACACAGTCATGCCCAGCAAAGTAGCTCTGGGCCTGGGCACACTTCACGCAGTTTTACCGTTTAAATAAAACTAGAAACAGACTTCCTGGCCCAAGAGGTCACACAGTCATGCCCAGCAAAGTAGTGCTGGGCCAGGGCACACTTCATGCACTTTGTGCCTTGTGCCTTTAAATAATACTATAACCAGACTTCCAAACCCAAGAGGTCACAGAGTCATGCCCAGGAAAGTCGCTATGGGCCTGGGCAGACCATGCAGTTTGACCCTTTAACCAAAACTAGAAAGAGACCTCCAAGCCCAGGAGGTCACAGAATCATACCCAGTAAAGTAGCTAGCTAGCTATCCAGCTACCGGAAGCACGGTTAACAGTGCAGCCGGTAGCTAGCTAGCTAGCTAGCAGCTCAGTAACCGTACAAATTCGCTTGCTGCTGAAAACTGTCAAGTTGTATTTATAGCTTTCGTTTTAGTTCTCTCAGCTTACTTATTTGTTTTTGTTTTTTTGTTTTTTTTTAGGGAAGTTCAATAATTTCTTAGAAATCTTGGAACATTTTGCCAGTTGGCTTCTAGGAAAGCCTTTCTGCGCACAGACAATAAACACAACCCAGAATTCCTCAAACAGGAATGAATCTACTAATTTACAACACGGTTTAGTAACATTTCAGGCACATGAGTGGAGGAACTAGCAAATTCTAAATGATTAAATCGAAGCTGATAAAAATCCATGAAAATTTAAACTGGTCATGAAAAAATGCTTGTGAATTGAAAATGTAAGTGATCGTTATCTGGAAAAGAAAGGATTAAAACAGTCTTGATTTGATACATTTTAAAAAATGAAATATCAAGTTTTATCATTCGTGACCAAGGGAGTTTCTATGAGGGTGTAAACAACAAATGCATGTAAACTAAAAACTACAGTGGTATATAATTAAATAATTTGAGTAACTTTGTGTCACGTCATTTAACGTTTAACTCAAGCCATTTTTGTTACCGGACTCTTATCACTTAACATTAGTAACTGTTTTAGTTGCCTTGTTTATCCAATAACATTCATTAATTAATCAATCGTTTAACCCAAGCAATTTTCATTACTTCCGCCTCTCGAGGCAAAATGTCAATCAGAACGTTGCGCCCGCAAACTTCAAATAAACGATAAATAAGGCGAGTAATAAAAATGGATAAAGTTGAAAGATAAGTTGATTAAACTTGAGTCAAATAAAACTACTTATCAGTCAAAGCGTCAATTCATATGCATTTTATTGACTCTACATTTAATTTACGGGCATTTTAATCAGCCATATTTTTGATGTACAGACCTGAGTTTTGTCGTTGAAGAGAATAAAAGAATCCGTCGTGTAAACTTACGCCATCTGCAGGCTGAGATGGTGTTGGCGTGACCCGGATGTGACATTTGCCAAGCTGATGACATATCGCGATATTAATTGTGAGATTTCCTTACCAGCTTTGCTCTTCGCAGAAGGGTACAGTGCGGCCGAACAGCGTAAGGAGTGGACTCCTTGGTAGACGTTTCGACCAGTGTTTCGCCCGATTTTACTACAAAGGTGTGATGAATGTTTTCTTGGCACACCATGGGTCCTCTGAAATCGGTAGACATTTGAACAGAAGGGCTTACCTATGTATTGTGACCAAGTGCATCCCTTCATGCAGCTGCTTAAATTATGGCAGAAGGACACTTTCAACAAGACAAGAAACCCTGCCGCAAGGGTTGTATAATCACGGATTTGTTCCAGTATCAAGACAGCAAATTTTCAATGTTTCCCTGGCCTTCACAGTCCCCAGATCTTAATCCTATAGAACATCCCTGGGTAAAGGTATAAAACAGCAGTTTAGAACATGTCAGTCCCTCCATGTAATTTGAGAGAAAATATCCTATGAAGATTGGACCAAGATTCCTGCCGAGTATTTTCAGCACATAGTGCTGTGCCAGAAAGAATTGCTGCAGTTCTGGAGGCCAAAGAAGGTCCAACATGCTATTAAATGGGTGTACTTAAGCCAGATACACTGTGTCCTATAATAGGATGTTGCTGGAACGTATGTGGATGTTGTTGGAATGGCCGCAGAGTTGCAGCAGCAGTACAGGTAGTCTGTGATCCTTTCCCCCATCCGAGTGAGTTTGCCCTGTTACACGGGGTCGAGTTATGATGTGAATGTTCAATTACACAGGATGGATTGTGGGCGACGGAACCGAACGGCCTTCAGGATTCAAGTAGAGAAAGGTGAAACTTCTCCAGCCTTTGAGTTAATCACAGGACTATTGCATAGCAATTAGGGATAACAGAACAGCTTTCGGGGGGTTTGGGTGGGGTGCCTTATCCGCCCCTTTAACAGAGTAGTCACAATTCAAATTTCCCTTGTTCCATTGTTTACAAGGCATTATACATGTGGTTTATTTATAGTGCACGGGGTAATATGCAGCGAGTCTGGTCTGTCTGCTTTGGAAGAGAAACATTTGGCCAAAAGAGCAAGACACAGCCAGGAGGATGATTGGTAAGAGCAGATCATAATATGCACCTTAAAGCTGTACACTACAGCTAGGTCCTGTTCCATGACTGCATATATAAATTTACTACTGACATTGTCATTTGTATCTGGCCATTTACAGTGCACTCTTGCTCAATGCAGCACTTGAAGCTGATTTTCCATTGTGTAGTTATTATGTTCAAGAGATGTTTGACCCGGTCAGGGTGACACACTTTAGTGAGGGCAGCAGTATCCTAGAGGACACTACAGACAGTGACGGAGACATCTCAGAGCGCGAGGTGAGAGGTTGAGTTTTTTGTTACTCTCTCTACGACATACTTTTCATGCCAGGTACTATTGTCCAGTTCAGCCCAATTTAATTTACTGCCTTGTATTATCATATATAAATTGCTGAACGATATATATATATATATATATATATATATATATATATATATATATATATATATATATATATAGAGGTTGGAAATTGGTTGTGTAAAAATGAATTGTGATTGTTAAGCCACACAGATGTAAGTGGACATCAAGGGAAAAAATAGTGTGGGTGCCAAGTATGGTGATTGTATCTTTAAAGCTGTAGGAAATGTTACTTTCAGAATGTTTGTGAGATAAAAAAAAAAAAAAAGATATAATTACTATCCATGGTGGAATTGAATGTGTTGCAGACAACATAGGCAGGGATTAGACTGAAAAATATCAGAGTATTCTTAGTGCCGTTTATTGCTGTTGTCAGAGGTTATGCAGCCATATCCTCCCTAGCAAGTATGGCTTCTTCTTCTAACTGTTTGGCCACCTGCAGACACAAGTACCGTGTTGAGCAATATTTAATTACATCTACTCCAAATGCATATTTAATTGCATTGTTAGTATTTATGCAAAACAAGTGTTAGGATTGCCCTGCTCCATTGCAGACTTTCTCACTCTAGCAAATGCGGCTTCCACCTCCTCAATCAGTTGATCCGCATCATTTTCATAGGAAACATCATTAGTAAAAGATGTTTGAGGAACAATCTTAAAATTCACATCTGGATCTCGCATCTTTCTGTAAGAATCCAGTGTCAACTGCAACTATGAGGAGAAACAGTGTTAAGCAATATTTAATTACATCTACTTGAAATGCATAGTTCATAGCATTGTGAGAATTTGTGGAAAACAAGTGTTAGGATTGCTCTGCTCCACTGCAGACTTTCTCACTCTAGCAAAGATGGCTTCCACGTCCTCAATATATTTATCCCAGTCATTGTCATGGAAAATCTGAGTCTTTTCAGGAAACATCATGACATTCATATGTGGAGGTTCTGTCTTTTTGGAAGAGTCCAGTTCCACC